>NC_134483.1:266489541-266584541 GCF_040206685.1 Ascaphus truei
CTCGCGAGAGCCGAGCCGCGTCATACCGCATCAGACCACGTGACACGGAAGTGATCGCGAACGCGGAGAGGACTGGTAATCGGCGCTTCTATACACGAGTGTGAGAGACTCGCTAATCACTCTCTACTGCTTGATATTCACTCACAAAATGTGAGTTGATTACTTATTTTTATACAGAGTCAATTTTAGATTAAAAGGTTTTACACATATATTGTCCCTTCCTTATTTCCTCCCCCTCCCCCCTCACCCCCCCTTGTGAGATCCATCCATAGAGACGCGTGATTTCCTGAGACCAGCATATATATATATGTGTGTGTATATATGTGTGTGTATATATGTGTGTGTATATATGTGTGTGTATATATGTGTGTGTATATATGTGTGTGTATATATGTGTGTGTCTGTGTCTGTGTCTGTGTGTGTGTGTCTGTGTGTCTGTGTGTCTGTGTGTCTGTGTGTCGGTGTGTCTGTGTGTCTGTGTGTCTGTGTGTCTGTGTGTCTGTGTGTCTGTGTGTGTCTGTGTGTGTCTGTGTGTGTCTGTGTGTGTCTGTGTGTCTGTGTGTATATATATGTGTGTATGTGTATATATCTTTGTGTATGTTTGTGTATGTGTGTATATACACTCATATAATATATATATATAATATATATATATATATATATATATATATATATATATATATATATATACACACACACTCATATAATATATATATATATATATATACACTCATATAATATATATATATATATATATATATATATATATATATATATATATATATATATATTATATTATATGAGTGTTACATATTGACACTCACTTATACATTTGGTCACAGGCATTGTATCCCCACAGCGCAGTAGTCATTGAGATTTTCTGTGACAGTATATCCTTACAATACTCTGCACAGGTCACTTATTAACCATTCAGAGTCTGGTGATTAGCTACACTAATTCAAATGTGCTTCTGTAATTATACATGATGGCTTTATAGTTCCACTTATACAATATATTGGGGCTCTATACCCCAATTTATACCCACTTCGTTTTAATTTGCACTTTTGATTATAGGCTAGCTCCAGAGGAGGCATAGGTTCACTTACCTGCATTATTTTAATTTTGAGGTATCTCCCAATAAAGATTATTTTAAATAATTCATCAATTCATTACATTACTTGATTCCTCTGGTGATATCAGTGGATGAATTTGTTTAGAATGTTCTCGTTATAGGGGTTTCTTTTTCTTTTGTTGTGTATGTATGTATGTATGTATGTATGTATGTATGTATGTATGTATATATATATATATATATATATATGTGTGTGTGTGTGTGTGTGTGTGTGTGTGTATATGTGTGTGTGTGTGTGCGTTCGTTCGTTCTTGTGTGTGTGTGCGTTCGTTCATGTGTGTTCGTTTGTTTATGTGTGTGTGTTTGTTCGCGTTTCTCCATGTGTTTGTTTGTGTTTTCGGTTGTTCGTGTGTGTTTGTGTGTTCGTTTGTTCATGTGTGCGTTTGGATGTTCGTTTGTATATTTGTTCATGTGTGTTTGTTCATTCGTTCATGTGTGTGTTTGTTCATGTGTGTGTTTGTTCATGTACAAACACACACCCACACACACTAAGGGGCCTATGCAGAGAACAGCGCTAATAGCAATCTCGCCATTTTCCGGCGAAAATCGCGCTAAAAACAGCCGAAAATGGCGAGATTTGAAAAAAGCGCCATTTTTTTTTCTTTCCCTTTAAATTCGCCGCGCGGCTGGAGAGTTTCAAATCTCTCCAGTTTTTTTCTCTGCCGTATGCAGAGAGCCGCGATCGCCATCTAGTGGCTGTTCGCGCCAAAAAAAATGGCGCGATTTTCAACATTTTTCCTCTCCACCAAGCAGCTGGCGCTCCGCGGCCGGTGGAGAGGAAAAAAAAAAAAACCCTGATTTTTCCCCCACTAGTTTCAACAGCGCTTATAGCGCTGGTTGAAACTCTCCATATGCAGAAAGGCAGTTTTCTGCCCTTTCTGCATATGGAGATAAAAACTCTCCAATAAAGCTAAAAAATTTCCCCCTCTCCACTTCTGAATAGCGCTGCTCTCTGCATGAGGCCCTAAGTATAAATATAGAAATGCAAATAGTAAACATTTTAGAAATGTACCATTTATAATACAAAAGGCAGAAGTGATAAACATGCAAGGTGTATAAACATAACACATATTGTATACAGATTAATATAATATAGCGTTCAAAGTAAAACATCTTTGGATTTTGTCAATTAAATTGTGTTTTAATTTTTATGATTTGAACACTTTACAATCCAACATATACGTATCGTACTTTAGTTATCATAAATCAATTATATCATGTATTCCAAGTGATAGTATGGAAATTTCAACACAAAAATAAAATAAATTATACTCTCAAATCGCTTTCTTTGAATTAAAAACGTCATCTCAAATACAATTTCTTTGACAAAACAGTGACACATGACAAAGAAGTTTCACTTACAATGTACATGCTCAGCACACACACTTTCTTTATCCTCCAAATATTAAAAAATATTAAAAAGGTCAATTTATGTCATTAATACATGGTCATATAATGTGGCTGGTAACAATATTATTGTTCGCATTTTACCGAACACACATGCTCTGCAACAAAATACTATGGGAAACCATGGTGACACAATCACGCTATACATTAGCAATTGATAATGTTACTGTACAGTATGTATGTATAAAAAAACCTTGTTGTAAGAATCCAGTAGACATGTAAATATAAAACAAGTGAAAACACAAGACAATAGGGGTCGTTCATTAAACGGCAAGTGCCATCAATTGGAGTTTTTGTGTTTTAGTGTCCACTTTGGCACTATCACACTTTAATGATCCAATGAAATACAGTCAGCAGGTGTTGCAAATCCTCACCTTGAACACAAAAAAAGTTAAAACCTATATGAGAAGGAAAGGGCATTAGGATGAACTCCAATGCATGGTTGTATGGGGCAGATCTTCATTTTGCTTATAGATCGACAATTGTAGTATTAGCACAATCTGCCCTATTAGCTTCTGGAGACTTGCAGATATTTTGGACAAACATACATACTGTACTGTAACCTTCAGTATAAGCCAGAATACTGAAACAGTGTGTTGATAGTCAGCAAAATGTTACGGTGCTATGACAACTAAAGAATACAGCTTCGTCATTACCTTGATTCGAGGCATAGTAACAGTCGGGGCCATTGCTTTAGCTATGAAGCCGTGCGTTGTTCCTTTTTCTAAAAGTTGTGTAACGTACGGCATGAACTGTTTGCCTTTTGAGCCGAACACAAAGTCTTGTCTCAAGGCATCGATCATGAGAATGACAACTCTTTTGAAAAGAGGTGGTGGCAGACTAGTCCAATTGGAAATCGTTCCTAAAATGACACACAAAAAAAAAAGAAACTTCATTGCTTTCGTCTTTGAAAATATAAAAATTATAAACATAATTATTCATATTGTAAAACAAAAGTGGTCTATGATTACCACTTAAACATGAACACTAGTCATGGCAAACAATATATTTAATGCATTCATATCACCATTCACATCCTAAAAACTCCCTCATTGTTGTATATAGAATGGTGTGTTATTGTTGTGTATAAGTCAAGCAAATATCATTCATCCAGAAATAAAACAAGACGTGTTGGGTTCATTACAACATATATGTTACTATAGAGCAGGCCTCTACAACATGCCCGGACTCACTGTGCGGCCCGCAACGACTTTGGGGAGTAATATTCATTGTCATGTGTCCTAGGCCCGTTGGCTGCGGGGGGCTCTCCTCAGCTTCGGGCCTCCCTCCACACTGACTGTCCCATGCTTCTGATGTCAGCGAGGCACAGGGCCTCCATGCCGGTGCGCACGAGAAGCTCAGCATGCTGACGTCAGAGAGGCCCGGCGCGCCAGAAGATCGGCATGAGACAGTCAGTGAGGGAGAAGCCTGCAGCTGGGCAGAGCCTGGGCTCGCAGCAACTAGATGACGAGCAGCCCACAGCCTGAGGTGCTGGACTGAGACCATCCCTAAGTTAAGTCTGTATTTGGGATTTTTATAGGTATTTCGTTTTTTAAATACAGTATATCTATTTGGGGCTTTCTACATGTATTTGGGTATTTTTACATGCATTTGGGTCTTTTTACATGCTCTTTGGGGGGCTTTTTATATGCATTTGTTTTTTTATATGTATTTGGGAGGGTTTTATATGCATTTGGCGTTTTTTTTTAAATATGTATTGGGGGGGTTTATATGTATTGTATTTTTTTAAATGTATTGGGTTTTTTTTATATGTATTTATATTGGGGAAGTGGTTTTCTTTGTATGTATTTGTGAGGGTTATATATATTTTGGTGGGGTGGGGATTTTTTTGTATGTATTTGGGGGTGGGCAGTTTGTATGTATTGGGGGTGTGGTTTTTTGGTATATATTTTGTGAGGGGGAAGAAATGAGTGTGAGGAGGGGTATTGAGTAGGGCAATTGACGCAGCGGGGGAGAGTGAGAGGGGTGTAATACCTCTATTAAGTTTGTGAGATGATTAGGAAATTAGATCATTTGAATTAAAGTTTTACCCGGGCGGCCCAAATCTGTTTTCCTTGTAGCGATTTGGCCGTCTCACTTTACAAGTTGTGCCTGCTATAGAGTATAACTGCTATAAATAAAAACAGAAGCATTAAAAATGTATAAGGAAACTTGGCACAAATACCTTCAATCACCTCCTTTGAAATTGCTTCCCACTTTAGTGGTCTTTTCTTTAATAGCGCTTAAAAGAAACAAGCATAGGGGAGAGTTTGGGACCGCCCTGTATCTTTCAAAAGTAACTTCTGAAATTCTATTCCATTCTTCAAATAAATGATCTGCCTTTTACTTCTAGCACCCCCTGCCATTACTTATTATACTCCCTCTTGCTTCCTCCTTGTGAGTCCTATTACATGCCTGTAATTATTTAGGGAAATGTAAGATCTGCAATAACAATCCCACTTCAACAATAAAAATAAAAAATACATTCTTACCTGCAATTCTTTCCTTAATCTCCAAGCACTTCTCCTGCCTATAATACTTGATCCAGATCATTGTATCAAACACACTCAAAAAAAAGTCTCTCTCTATAAAAGGGACTGTGCATGGATAGTATCCATGACAGGTCAGTAAGTGCTCCAAACAAGCGTTTTCAAACCAAAATTGTCTATTATTAAAAATCTGGGAAATGAGGTTACATAGTATATGCAGTCCATACTATAGATCATGGGTGCGCAAAGTTTTTAACTTTCGCCCCCCGACCCCAACCCCCCGGGCTTCAAAAATGACTCCATGGCGTTATTTGCTGCCGGTTACCATGGCGATGCGTCACCAAAAATAAGGTAGAAGCTGCAGAGGACTCACGCGATATCCCCCCCCCCCCCCCACCCAAAGCAGCAACCCCCTGGAAATTCTCCCTCCCCCGGGAGGCACGCCCCTGCTGTAGATAGCCAAAGAACAAGTTGTCTGCTTCTGCTGTGTGAACCAAAAGCAACCTGGTCTTTCAAACCCTGCTCCCTTAGTTAGGCTCTGTGCTGCCAAGCCTGTATTCCAGTTGTTCCCAGATAAATTCTCTGGGAAGCTGAACCTGTTCCGCACAGGCTCTTAGAAATATGACAAGAAATTCCTGCCTGCTTTTAAACCGTTTTTTAATCATACATGGACTGACAACACCTTAGTGGAGGGTGTGGGGTGGACGCGCATCTGTTAGTGTGCGTTAGTGCAGTCGTGTGCGTTTGTGTGGCAAAAGAGCTAAAACAGTAATAAAATTGCAGCAGAAAAATATATTTTTTTAAAACACCCCTAGGTAAGGTGCAGGAGGGGAATAAAGCCTTGAGGTATATTTGAGACCTTTTTTTCCCCCTTTATAACACATTCAAAATTGTAGGCTCGTATTATGTGCGAGGTTGCACTATATTCAGGCAAATATGGTTGTGACGGTAGGGGTTGCTGGAATCACAAAACTGTTATGAAGCCCAGCTAGCTACTCCTAAAGCCATGTAACTTGGCCACCTTTGCAAGGCTTACTTTTGCCAAATGTATTTAACATCTGGGGAAGAACAGGGAATGTGTAAATGTATTTCCATGTCTGTAAAAATTTATTTCAAAGTCTGTATTTGTTATTACCTGTAAATGCAATCCCCCAGTTTAGTGAATCAACAATCTTCTGTACTGTAAATGTGCTTTGAGTGTCAGCCCTGCCAGAAAGCAAATTAGATATTCCATTCTTACTATCATTTCTATGGAGAATGCAATGCACTTGGTTGATGCTTTCTATAGAATTGATAGGATTAGGGACAGCTAGGTGTTGGGACTCCTGGGGGGAGGTGATAGGCTGCTGATCAGATCTGGAAGGAAAAGCATTGTATTGCACAGTCTGATTTAATCAGGGATGGGTTTTAGCATGCCCTCTGGCTGTTGTGGCACTAACTTAATCTGTGCTTTAATTGTCCAGTGGAATCTCCCATGTAAAGGATAGCCACAGAGAGCTATAGAAGGGGGCTGCTGATCAGAGAATCAGTTCTACCTTAAGAGAGCCTCTGAGAGCAAGAGAGGCTAACAGACAGAGAAACTCTGGGAAGGAGTGTGGCGAACTACTTTCCGAGAGACACTCAGGGAAGGAGTGTGGAGATCTACCCTCAGAGGACTATCTGAGAGACAATCTTTACAGTGACCAGCTGGAGAAATATCTCAGAGAGGCTGCTGTGTGTGATCAGCACTCTGAGATCCTGGAAGAGAAGCAGACAGGACAAGCCTTCTTGAAGCAGGCCCCCGCACCTAGCGAGGCTAGAGACTACTCCCCATACCCACAGTTGGTATTGTATCTTGCTTTGTACATCTTTGTTGTATCTGCTGGCGTGCCAGAATAAACCCCATTTTATTCTACAACTTTGTCCTGTCTG
Source organism: Ascaphus truei (assembly GCF_040206685.1). Classification (NCBI taxonomy): domain Eukaryota; kingdom Metazoa; phylum Chordata; class Amphibia; order Anura; family Ascaphidae; genus Ascaphus; species Ascaphus truei. Next base: position 266,496,481 of record NC_134483.1, read on the forward strand.
GTGCTAGTGATCCCGGTGGTTTTGGTGTTCAAGTACTGGTCTCCCGTGACAATGGTAATTCCTTAGTCGCCAGGGAAGGGAGCGATTGAAGGCTGTACAACACCCTCTGCAGGAAGGAAAGGAGGGGCACCCGCACACCACGAGTTCCCTCCCTTAGTGCAGAGACCGGCTTAAACAGAATGACATACCAAATAAGGACAAACACGCACAAAAAGATATTTTTTTTAAAATTAATGCTCGTGGGAGCTTACAATCTAAAGGACACCTATAACTGGTGCACTTTTGCGCTCTCTGTGTCAAATAGATCTGCCAGGTTTAGGCGTAGTTAACCTCTAAAAAGTACTGTGGGTGTAAAATAATGAGGTATAATCATTCATAAATGAATGATGGCTATTTGATTCAGGATCAAACAAATTTACACAAGTACAGCTCAACCCCGTTACAATACAATCCGCTCATAATACGGGCTGAGCTGGGCAAATATCACCTACCTTTGTTTCCCCGGCCGCCTGCACCAACATGCTGAGGACGTGACCCAGCTACTCAAGCTGCACCGCGCGAATGACGTCAGGTGTAGGTGTGTGTCTCCGTTACCAATAAAGATTTGAATGGTTTAAAAAAAAAAAAAAAAATCATCTATTCAAAGCTTTATACAGAGGCGACCAACTTTATTCTTACTCGGTTTGTTCCGCGAATTTCAGAATATCCCGGTGATGTTCGATTTTGTATCGTTTTCGGCCGGAGTGTATTGCGTTATTGTCCCGGCTGTGATTTAAGCATTTTATTCCCGCTGGCTGCAATACTGCAATGTCGTGTAAAAACACATGGGGGCGTTTGCGAGCTGTTGTCTTTGAAGTCTAATATCTTCGCGGTTCAACCTACACAGTCTGTGCGTGCGCGCGCAGTAATAGTAAAATTGCATATTTAAATTTATTTTAAAGTACAGTACTGTACATGCTCGGACCCTGTTGGGGTGAAGTGAGGGGGTTCCTAACATCTGGGGGCAAAAAGAATTTTATTTCTAGGTGCCCTAGAACAGAAGTTCCCACGCCAATTGTCCGTGAACTTGACCGAGGCCCTAAGTAGTTCCCACGCCAATTGCGCGAATATAATGTAAAATAACCCGTTCTGTGGGTCCGAGCGGGTTGAAAGTCGCCTGGTCCTCATGCGGAAGGACCCTTGCCATAGTGGCAAAATATCAGCCTTGCACGACCCACGGAACCGGAGGTTCCAGAAGACAGTTTAAAAGCACATTACCAAAGTGGCTTTTTTTCTGCCATGCAAGTCAATGGCAGAAACCTGAACTTTAACATGACCCTGACTCCGTTCTGTTGCCACGAGAGGGTCGCAATTTGCCATGCAATCCTGCCGCAACTAGGACTACATGGTGACCGAATTTGGGCCCTCTAGGGTGAACAGAAACGGAGTTGTGGGTTCCAGGTTTCTGCTCCATTCTGACTTAGCCGGTTCAAAGCTTTGACCGCCATTACGCTCAATGGCAGGACCCTCCTCGCCGCCGTGACCCTTTCTCGTCGCCATTACTGCTCGGACCCTGTTGGGGTCCAGTGAGGGGGTTCCTACCATCTGGGGGCAAAATTTTATTTCTACGTGCCCTGGAACAGAAGTTCCCACGCCAATTGCGCTAGTTCCCACGCCAATTGCGCTAGTTCCCACGCCAATTGCGCGACCAGGCAGTAGAAAAAAAACAGTGCAGCAAGCCTCTACAGTACATTTCTTACTCTGTCAAAGGAGCAAATGGAAACAATGTGAGGCAATTGAACATGTTCTTTTATTGGTGAAGTCAGTACAAAAACATTTATTTACAAATACTGTACAATGTTGAAACATTTCAAGTGCACAGCAATTCTAACCAACAACACACAATAATACATACTGCAGCCTTTATTAAATTATTCTGCCACATTGACTTCGGAGAAAACATTTACAAAACATTGAGATACCTGAAAAATGGACGTTTACACTGTATGAATATTTATTTATAATGCAGTATACAGTATATATATATATATATATATATATATATATATATATATATATATATATATATATATATATATATAATATATATATATATATATATATATATATATATAGTATACACAAAGAAGCGAATACCGCATCACTACCAATAAGTGAAGCAAGGTCTAAACCTACCTAAGTCAGAAAAATATATCTGAAATAGTTATAACAAAAATGTAAGCTGTAGGTGGTGCTAGAGGAAGGAGATAGATATGGAAAAACAAAAAAAAAAAACCTCTAAAATAGCACTCAGACAAATGTTTGCAAAGAATAAAAGGGGTACTTTAATTAAATTAGAAAAAAATAACAGACATACAAACAACTAACTGGAGAGCCTGCCTGACTAATGAATAATAAAAAAACCCAATGGACAAAAAAAAAAAAAACAGAAAAACATAGAATGCAACATATAATAATGGACCCAAAAAGAAATAATGCCCTTAAGAACCTAGCTTACTGTGGGAACAAAAGTTCCCACAATAAGGCAATATAGACCGGCCGGTCACCACATGTATAAGAGACTATAGAGCATCACAGGTCTACATATATATGCATGAAAAAATTCTTACAGAAAATAACATGAGTGTTATACTGATAGCAGTAAAGAATATCACTAGCAAGGTGTAAACCTATTGCAACTCAGGTAATGCTAGGGCAAAGGAGACATACAGGTATGTATATTTAGTGACCCAAATACATGTATTAAAGCAGATGGGAAACAAAAACAGGGAGGGATATAATAACCCAAGATACTCAGCTCCTTGATGTAAAGATACTGCATACAAAGATCAGCACAGCACTGTCCACTGGAAAAGTCCAAAAATATAGGACTTAGTTGGTTGTCCAAAATAGGGCAGAGGCAGGCTAATTTTAATTTTTGCTGCTGTTGATCCTGCCTGCCTCTGCCCTATTTTGGACAACCAACTAAGTCCTATATTTTTGGACTTTTCCAGTGGACAGTGCTGTGCTGATCTTTGTATGCAGTATCTTTACATCAAGGAGCTGAGTATCTTGGGTTATTATATCCCTCCCTGTTTTTGTTTCCCATCTGCTTTAATACATGTATTTGGGTCTCTAAATATACATACCTGTATGTCTCCTTTGCCCTAGCATTACCTGAGTTGCAATAGGTTTACACCTTGCTAGTGATATTCTTTACTGCTATCAGTATAACACTCATGTTATTTTCTGTAAGAATTTTTTCATGCATATATATGTAGACCTGTGATGCTCTATAGTCTCTTATACATGTGGTGACCGGCCGGTCTATATTGCCTTATTGTGGGAACTTTTGTTCCCACAGTAAGCTAGGTTCTTAAGGGCATTATTTCTTTTTGGGTCCATTATTATATGTTGCATTCTATGTTTTTCTGTTTTTTTTTTTTTTTTGTCCATTGGGTTTTTTTATTATTCATTAGTCAGGCAGGCTCTCCAGTTAGTTGTTTGTATGTCTGTTATTTTTTTCTAATTTAATTAAAGTACCCCTTTTATTCTTTGCAAACATTTGTCTGAGTGCTATTTTAGAGGGTTTTTTTTTGTGTTTATATATATATATATATATATATATATATATATATATATATATATAATATATATATAATATATATATATATATATATATATATATATATACTGTACTGTATACTGTATAAAATCTACTGTTTGTTTTTAGTGCATGGGGCACAGGGAGTTAAAGTGACTTGCTTTTTATGTGCTGTATTTGGGGCTTGTCTTTGGGGGTTTATTCATCAAATTATTATGAACTGCCTTTTGAAATTACAGTGCTGCTAACTATTTCAGCCACACACCTCCAGAGTTTTTAATCCCTCCCTAGCCAAGCGTCAATCGGCTGAGTCTAAATATCCTACCAACCCCCTCTCACCACTGGGTCGTTAATCTTCTGCATACAGTACTTGTACTGCCATTGTGTTCTTAATCCACCCATAGCCCAGCTACAAACACTCAGTACGCCTGCGTCTAATCACACCATCCCCCTCCCCCAACCCTTAGAGGCCTGCTTTGGAAAATCCCCTCTCGAATTTGAAATGTAAATCCGATGTGCACAGCACTGTGAGAATTCAGCGTAAACTGATACATGTTTTCACACCCTGATGAAAAACAGAGTCAGTATGGTTTACAGTCACATGTTTTAAATTAAATACAGTACATTCTTTTATATCTTTAAAATAAAAATATATAAATATAATGTAAAATAACCCGTTCTGGGGGTCTGAGCGGGTTGAAAGTCGCCCCCAGTACTATCAAAGGAGCAAATGGAAACAATGTGAGAACATTTTCTTTTATTGGTGGAGTCGGTACAAAAACATTTATTTACAAATACTGTACAATGTCTAAACATTTCAAGTGCACAGCAATTCTAACCATCAACACACAATAATACATAATGCAGCCTTTATTAAATTATTTTTATGATGAACTGCCTTTTGAAATTACAGTGCTGCTAACTATTTCAGCCACACACCTCCAGAGAATAATACATAATGCAGTATTTATTAAGTTCTTTTGGCAGCTTGATATTGGATAACCATTTGTAAAACATTTGTAAAACATGGGGAAACATGAGTAATGCACATTTATAAGAATATTATTTAATACTATATACAGTACTGTAATGTAGTGTATAATATACTGTACTGTATATACTGTATAGTAAAATTAATTTTTCTTTAGTCTATCTTTTCCTCATGCTGTGTACAGTACAGTAGTTCATTGAGAGGAGAGGTTTTGTGTACATCATTACTGCTGTTTATATACTGTACATTTGACTGTACAAACAGATTTGAGTGTACACAACAACCCACCTCCCCCCAGGCCACCCTTTTTTCCTGAAACGACAAGAAATTAAAAAATTAGTGCAGTTATGTGCATACTGTATTATGGCATTGTGTGATGTGTAGTACTACTGTACATGGCTGGTGCTGCTTTCTCTGGAAAGAATTTTTTTTAGCAGTTAGTAGGCAGTTACTGTAGTACTGTCAAACTAGTCTATACTGGAACTACTGTATACTCTGACTACTGTTAAATACTATGTACTGTAACCTGATGGCTGGTGCTGCTCTCTGTGTAAAGAAAAAACTGTAACTACTGTATACTCTGACTATTGGGAAAGAAAAAATCTGTGCCATACTTACCTGTATCATACTGTACTTACAATACTACAGCACAGTACTACTTTCCTGATGCTTGCCCATTACGCGCGATCACAATGGGCAACACAGTGGCAATATGGTCTATATATTTATTGCAGCGTTCCACGGTGAGTACATCGTTCCAAAAACTCATTATGCCTTTCGACAACTCGTCCTTTTTGGAGGGTTTCGCCACTTTCCGGATATGGTCCTTCAGCTGATGCCAGACCATTTCGATTGGATTGAAGTCTGGCGATCTGTCATTGGAAAGAAAGGACAATTGGTTTAAGAGCTAAAAACAGTGGGGAACAAAAATGGGACACGGTCTACTGCACTTACTCCGCTGGCGTCTTCACCCAGTTGATGCCGCGCTCAAGGATATGCGCCGTTGACACGGTGTGCTTGGGATCGTTGTCCTGGTAGAAGTGATGACCATTGGGGAAGTCGCGTGTGATGTACTGTATTGCACTATCTCGGGCACAATGTTGTCTTGGAAGTAAGCTTTATTCGTGATTCCTATAGCAAGAAAAGAAAAGTGCTCAAAAAACTGCACAATAGTACAGTACAGTGCATACAGTAAGGCAACACTAGTAAAGTAAAGTGCATTAGGCGACATTATACACTGGCGACACACTTTATTCGAGCTTGGCTAGTCCCACGAATTCGGGTATACCCGGGTGTATTGAGGTTTGTGACTGTTTTCTGCCCGAGTACATTGAGTTATTTTCCAAGCAGGGATTGAAGCATTTTATTCCCGCTGGCTGCAATACTGCACAGTATATATATATAAACTGCATTACAATTCATGAATTTATGCCATCTGGTAGACACGCGAAGCATTGCAGCCTATTAAATCCTAATCATTATCATTTAACAGATCAGCCGCCCATCAGCCAGGCATGAACCCAGGCTGGGAAGGCAAATGCAACGAGGCTTGTCAGAGGTTAGGAGTGGCGCATTCCAGGTATCTGCCAGGTACATACCGGGTATTTGCTCGAATAAAGTGTGTCGGTGCAGTATTTGATACATTTTACCTTCAAAGATGACAATGCATCCCGGTCCACGCCTAGAGATGGCACCCCACACATGCAGCTTCACAGGGTGTTTTGGCCGCGGCTTCAAAGATATGCGGCCTTCTTTTTTGGAACGCAAAGCTTGCAAATCTCTCCAGCGACACAGTAGACTCATCAGTGAAGATGCAATCCTGGAAAGTCTCCCCGCTGTCGATCCATGCCTGGGCCTGGAGCACTCTTTTGATTTTGTTTGCGTCCCGTATCATGGGGTACGCTCTGTAATGACAAGGAATAAAAAAAATTAGCGGCACAGTGCAGTACAGTTTGCGAAACAACACTTTTACCTCCTGTACTGTCCAGTACTAACCTCACACGTCCATATTTCCATCCAATGCTGCGTCTCATCTTCTTTATGCTGGTCTCGGATACAGTCAGATTGTGCTTTTCCTGCAGTGTTTTTAACCCTTAATGCACTCCTCTCATCATTCTCCTCACTTATTTTGTCCACCAGAAGAGTTGTCTCCCTACAATGTAAAGAAATAATATTGTTTTATTAATATGCAGCAATATAAAATGTATATAAATGTAATGTTGTAATATTCAGTAAATAAAAATATACAAAGAATGTATACTGTTGTATTGTAATATAAATATACATCCTATACAGTATATACCGTTGTAAGATTAATGGAAATATACAAAAAATGTATACTGTTGTATTGTAATATAAATATACATCCTATACAGTATATACCGTTGTAAGATTAAATGAAATATAGAAAAAATGTATACTGCTGTACTATAAATATAAATAGACAAAATATATATACACTGTACTGTTGTACTATAAATATAAATATACAAAATAAATATACTGTTGTAATATAAATATACATCCTACTGTATATATACCGTTGTAAGATTAATCGAAATATACAAAAAATGTATACTGCTGTACTATAAATAGACAAAATATATATACTGTTGTACTATAAATATAAATATACAAAATAAATATACTGTTGTAATATAAATATACAACCTACTGTATATATACCGTTGTAAGATTAATCGAAATATACAAAAAATGTATACTGCTGTACTATAAATATAAATAGACAAAATACTGTACAGTATGTTGTAATATAAATCAACAGAAATAACAACAGTATTACAGTAGATACAGAACTGTACTGTAGATGTACAGTACAGTTTTCTATATTTTTTTTGTTAAGTTTTATAAATATACTTACGTGTTTGTTACCCTTGGTGCCTTTTTGCGGTCTCTGTTTTTTCCTTGTGCATGATAGCTCACGGTGGTTAATGGCACAACGAGGTCAGAAGTAGCTAACCAGCGTTGGATAGCAGCAATTCGGTGTCCGCTCGTGTACATCTCCTTAATTCGCATGCTGAGCTCCATGGAAATCATTTTAACAGGCATTGCTGCGAGTAGAAAGAAATACAAACACAAGAATGTATATTCGATGTTTAGTCGATGTGTATTCAATGTGCAGTGAATCCACAAAATGGATGGTGTATTTATACGGTAATGACTCACATTTGAGTACGCCCACTTTCAACACCTGTACCTGGCCGCCATGCATAAAAGGTTACACACTTTGCATAGCCCACCACTCGCTGATCTTTATCTGACCTTGTCCTTGTCCAGATACTGTACTGCATTCTGCCACCCGCTTCCATGGAGCAACCCCGTTTCTATGGACGCAAGAACCCACTCACCTCAGCCGTGCCTGTCATGCTGAAAAAGAGAAAGGCAGCAGCCGTTTCCATGCCAAGGGCAAAGCGACAGGCTAAGGCCAATAAAGAAAACCTTCTGCTGACCCCAAAGGCTAAGGGTTTTCTTAGACGTCAGCCTTATTATGTGAAGAAGATATACGGTAATACGCTCTCTACACAAAACGAATGGCAGCCAACCCATCGAATCCGCAGACCACTTCCTCCCATATGCTTCGACGACTCTGCTGTAGCGGTCCCGGAAATCTTCATCCCGTCTTCTCCACCCCCATCATCTCCGGTTCCATCTGATGACGCTGCCGCCTCTGAAATCCACAGGTGACTGTCTCCTTTGAGTTTAGACGACTCTGCTTCTCGCCTGGAAATCCAAAGGTCACTTTCTCCATCCCTCTTCGACGACGCTGCTGCTTCTCCTCTACCGGGTAGCCACAGGTCCCCTCCTCCACTCTCCATCGATGCCGCCTCTGTCCATGGAACCCCCATCTCATCCTTCGTTGCACCCATCCCCCCAGATGTCCAGACGCCATGCACAAGCAGCTCATTAGACCGGATCCTGAATGGGATAAGTGTGGATCTCCCCGGGAACTCTATTGTGCTATTGTGCTGGCAAAGATAGATCTGCTTCTGGAGACAATGCTAAATGTGGAGCAGCGGATGCTACAAATGGATCAACGGATACTACAAATAGAACAACGGATGGATCGACGGATGGAGAAGATAGAGGCTGACATAGCGGGCATACATTATTTGCTCGGTGTTAATGCCCCTGTTTCCCCGACGCCGGAGCAGGGGGGTGACATGGATGTGATGAATGGGAGCTTTGACCCCCTTCCATCACCACGCACCCACCCTCCACCAGAAGATGCAGAGTACATGTATGCCGTTGAGGAGGACATGACAACCCCGTCAAGACCACGCCAGGAGACAACTTCCTCCCAGAAAACCTAACATCGCCCGTCGCCTCAAGCACACCCGTTCCCAAAAGACCTACACCCGCTCGCATCGAAACAGTGCCCGACATCCCTCTGTGCGATCTGCCACCAGCGCTCAGGGAGAAGTATAGGGTGAGGAGTGCTGGTGCACCCCACAAGTATGCCTTGATCATTTTTAAGCACCATGTTTCCTACTCGTTGTACTGCGAGTGGGTGTTCAAAGTGAACTACAAAGGAAATCGCGTTAAAAAGGCGCTTCCTGCCAATTTAAGGAAAAAAATTGTGGAAGAAATGCGACGCTTTTATCCAGTTACAGGTCCTGTAATGAGAAGCGTTCGAGACTGCATTAATGGCGTTTTGCGCTATGCAAGGAATCGGCCATGGCTGGACAATGCGGAGAACTTTCAGTGAGACCATACTGTTGTGCTGAACTGTATTGTACTGCACATGTTTTGCCCTACAGTACCTGCTGTACTTAAACAAAGGAGATGTTGTTGTGTGTTTTTTTTACCCAGAACATGCGCGACTCCAGTCCCTGGGGGCCGAAAACAGGCACGGTTTTCAATGTTGCCCTGAAAACCTGCCCTGTTTGCTGCCCTCTAGGACTGAACGGGTGCAGGTCTGACTGACAGTGTTGCGCACCATCCCACTGTACTGTATACAGTACTGTGTTTCTTTAATAAAGGAGATGTTACTTAAAATGCTTCAAAAACATTTTTTTACAAATACAATGTTGAAGTGACTGTGCCAATAAAAGAACATATTGATTTGTCTTACTGTACTGTGCATTGTTTCCGTTTGCTCCTTTGACAGAGTAACAAATGTACTGTAGAGGCTTGCTGCGTTGTTTTTTACTGCCTAATCGCGCAATTGGCGTGGGAACTAGCGCAATTGGCATGGGAACTTCTGTTCTAGGGCACGTAGAAATAAAATTCATTTTGCCCCCAGATGTTATTAACCCCCTCACTGGACCCCAACAGGGTCCGAGCAGTAATGGCGGCGAGAAAGGGTCGCGCCGGCGAGGAGGGTCCTATCATTGAGCGTAATGGCGGACAAAGCTTTGAACCGGCTAAGTCAGAATGAGCAGAAACCTGGAACCCACAACTCCGTTTCTGTTCAACTTAGAGGGCCCAGATTCAGTCACCATGTAGTCCTGGTTGCGGCAGGATTGCATGGCAAATTACGACCCTCTCGTGGCAACAGAACGGAGTCAGGGTCATGTTAAAGTTCAGGTTTCTGCCATTGACTTGCATGACAGAAAAAAAGCCACTGTGGTAATGTGCTTTTAAACTGTCTTCTGGAACCTTCGGTTCCGTGGGTCGCGCAAGGCCGATATTTTGCCACTATGGCAAGAGTCCTTCCGCATGAGGACCAGGCGACTTTCAAGCCGCTCAGACCCACAGAACGGGTTATTTTACATTATATTCGCGCAATTGGCGTGGGAACTACTTAGGGCCTCGGTCAAGTTCACGGACAATTGGCGTGGGAACTTCTGTTCTAGGGCACCTAGAAATAAAATTATTTTTGCCCCCAGATGTTAGGCACTGTATACCACTGTACAGTATACTGTGGAAGACACAATGTAAATGATACTGTACATGTAGAATAAATGCATAGTTTTATTTTTTCGGGTTTATTACACAGTATACTGTACGGCAGGAAAACATCAGCATACAGTACAATATTATCCATCGAAATCCCTCCCTTAGCCGTTTTCTTTTCTGAGGAAAAATAAAAAGAAAAGTTTTAATGTACAGTAATGGTCAGCCCCCTAAAGAAGTACCCAGCCAGCCCCACCAAAATAATACGGCAACAATACAGTACTCACCATTGAATTTCCCATTCAGCTAGTGCTGGCGCCGGTCCACTGCCAGTCCAGCTTTCTTCATCATCCACGTCGATAGTTTGCAGCGGGACTAGTCCACCTGTAGTCAGCAGGTGAGGCAGGAAATCGCTTAGGTACATGCAAGCTTCATCCAAACTGCACGCGAAATTCAGCTCAGCCACAGGCTCTGGCTCAGGGTTGTCACTGATGGTGGGACCGTCATTGGAAGCCGGTGCTGGTGCATTGCTTGGCAGCGACTGTCGCTTCTTAGTTGGTTTTAACATGACCCTTCGCCTTTTGCCGCCTCCATGATCATAGATAGCGGAAAAACCCGGTGATACACACCAATACCCTCCAACAAATTGGGGCTCAATACGGTGAAAACAGGGATCGCTACATAACCTTTTCCTTACTGCACGCTTCCAGGTATGAGGAGTTGGCGAAAATTTGTAAAAGTCATAGTTTTCAATAAAATACTGAAATTTGAGCAACTGTAGCCATCTTGTCATCTGTTGCATTAATCGCGGCCCATATCAAATAAGCGTAGCTTCTGTCGGGTTTTTGGTAAGCGGGCTGCACTTGAACACTCATGGCGGGCGGGTCTCAGTGGAATAGGAATACTGTAAGCGAAACTGGTCTTTGTCTTTCTTTAATATGAAAAGCCTAAATTGATACATTTGTGCAACTCTTCCTTCAGTCTCAAGGCCAAGTTACAATGGCACACTGTGGTACAGTATCTTTTTTAAACGAAACACCTGCAAGCCGACACATTACTGATTCGGCGCATCACAATTCATGAATTTATGCCATCTGGCGGACACGCGAAGCATTGCAGCCTATTAAATCCTGAACCATTATTAATTAACACATCAACCGCGCGTCAGCCGGGCATGGCCCGTGGCTGGGAAAGCAAACGGAACGTGGCATGCTCCGGGTGAACAGTGTCGCATTCCAGGAACCAGCCAGGGACAAACCGGGTATTTGTAAGAATAAAGTCTGCCGCAGCAGTAGGTAATGGAGATGGACACAGGCACACAATCGTGGTTCAGTAATAGCAAAACCAATTACATTTAATATTCACGGACTCCGTTTCCACTGGCTCAGTTAAATTAGCATAAAGCCAATGTGGTGTCTATATTTTAAAAGGGAGCTAGATCACAACCAGGGAATTACAGGCATGAACGCCTGACATCAATAGTGAGGAAGCTACTTGAAGGTTTAGTACAGGATAATATTCATGAATACCTAACTAATAACAAAATAATTAGTAATAGTCAGCATGGATTATGAAGGATAGGTCGTGCCAAACTAACCTTATTTGTTTATTTGAGGAGGCAAGTAGGAATTTAGACCAGGGTAATGCAGTTGATGTGGTCTACTTAGATTTTGCAAAGGCTTTTGATACGGTTTCCCACAAGAGGTTATTGTACAAAATAAAGCAAATTGGACTCAGTAAAAAATATATGCACCTGGATTGAAAACTGATTGAAGGATAGAAAACAGAGGGTTGTCATAAATGGAACTTTTTCAGGTTGGGCCAAAGTCGTGAGTGTCGAGAGGCGAGAGTACCTCAGGGATCGGTAGTGGAACCCCTGCTTTTAAACTTGTTTATTAACTTGTTAATTTAAACTTGTTTATTAATGACCTTAAGGTTGGCTTAGGCCTCGGGCATGGTCAGCGCTTACCCATGCTGAGGCACGCTAGTACTTACCAGTGAGCCCCTACAGCCACAATGAGAGCAGCTTTAGTAGGGGCTCGCCTACGCTTCCGCAAGCGCGCCGAAGCGTAGGTCTTAGGGAAATTTTAAAATCAAGCGCTTGCCGGAGCGCAGGGCCGGTCACGTGAGCGGTTCGCCCAATGAGGGCGAACCAGCTCCGTGACGTCACTGGCCCGCCCGCAGACACGCCCCCGGACGGTGCCCTGCTGATGACACTAAATTGTGTAAGGTAGTCAAAATCAGAGCACGGTGTTATTTCTCTCCAGAAAGACTTGGATAGACTGGAAAATTGGGCATGTAATTGGAAGATAAGGTTTAATACAGATAAATGTAAGGTCATGCATTCGGAAAACAAAAACAGGCACCTTACAAATTAAATTGGCCACAATTACAGTAGTTGAATCTTTGGAGAAGGATTTAGCAGTGTAGGCTTAGCAATAGTGGCCAATGTCATGCAGTCCTCATCTTGCACAAAAATGAAAAATGAATGAAAATTAGCATAATTATGCCCCTCTATATACACACAAATATATTTAGGGACAATAGAAGGAGCTTTTAAAATAACTATTGATCCCTAGGGCGGTACAAAGACACTGGGACATTCCTTAAGGTTAGAGGAAAGGAAATTTCACCAGCAACAAAAGGGTTCATTACCGTAAGGGTAGTTAAAATTTGAAATGTATTACCCTTGGAGACTGTGATGGCAGATACAATAGATGTGTTCAAAAAAAAGGTTGGACATCTTTTTACAAAGGAAAGGTATACAGGGCTACACCAAATAAGTATAAATGGGAAAGATGCTAAAACAGGAAAAAATCTGATTCACCATTATTTGGAGTCAGAAAGGAATGTAGTTTTCCCCATGCGTCATTAATGGATGAAATTTCATTGGGGGGTTTTGTTTGCCTTCATCTAGATTAAAACACTATAAATATGTAGCAGGGTCACCCCTGACTACTAATCTGCCCTTCTCCTGGCAGTAAGTACTGGTAAAAGCAGGCCTTGCCAGTAGTTATCATTGGGTTTTCCCCTTCACCTTTGGGGCTGCATGAGTGACAACAAGGGGTAGTAAATCCTGTTGTAGCTTTGACAACAGGGTGTCCGCCTTCTGGTTGTACTTAAGGGCAGGACTGCCCTAAAGTTAGTAGGTTGTTCATTCCCTCCGAGGAAGGCAGGTCACACGACTTGGAGCCTGAGATTTGAGCCTAACCATGTCCTCTTCCCTGCGGGGAGGAGCAAGTGTGAAACCATGTCTCTGCCTCCGTTAGGGAGGCGGGGAAGAGCTAGGACGGCTGCCCTTGGCCTGTAGTGGCGGTCCAGGGACCATCTTCAGTGATACCTGAGCTGTACCCGGCAGAAGATTGAGTACTTGTGTTACTGCAGACCGTAGTAATAAACCGTTTCTGTTTTGCAATATACCTCCGGCCTGGTGGGTGATCTACAGATGCAGCGGCCGTTATTCGAACACTTCACGCGGTGTATACCTCGGAATACCCATGTAATGGCGCGTGATTTCTTCCAACCATACCGCCTCATACTGTATGGTGTACATGGGAAAGAAGTATGTTGTATGAATTAAGTGTTGTATTTGGATAATAAAGGGAACAGTAATACAAAAATACGTCACTTCTTCCAAATGTTAAATATTTTTTCCACTCATGCGTGTACAGTATGTCTCTGCTAAGAAACCCCAAAAACAAAAAAATATCTTTTATTCTAAATGTATTATTTATTACGCAATACTTTCAACTTTTGCTATTGTAGGCTTGCTCTTCTTTTTATACTGTTTTTATTTTATGCGCAAGCTTGTATGTCTCATTGGAAACTTGTTGAAACGAATATGCGTGTTATCACATTTAGGCGCATGCGTGTATGTCTTTGAACTACAGGTACAGGTATAATACTGCACACCCAGATCACTGTGATACTGTAAATCCTTCTTGGGGCAAATGTGAATTTCAAGTCTGGAGAAAAAAAAAAAAAGAGACATCCCTTTTTTTTTCTTAACACGGGCTTAACAATTTTTGTCATTCTTACAATCAATAACTAGCTTTTAAATTCTACAGTAACGTATACTGTACTTTGAGGTGGGTGGCATACTGTAATTTTTATTTGGTGGGGGGCGGTTCAAAACATTCTGATGACCTGTTCAAAAGATTACTTTTAACTAATAATGCTGCATACACACGCCCGGTCTGGGAAAGCTGCTGTAAATTTGAGTAGAAGCACCTCCTCCTCCCCCCCCCCCCCCCCCTCCAGAAACTCATTATTCCTTTGGCTAATTCATCCTTTTTGGACGGTTTCACAACTTTTCTGATATGATACTTCATCTGATGCCAAACCAATTCGATGGGATTCAAATCTGGTGATCTGGAATTGGAGGGGGGGGGGGGTAAAGGTGAATTAGTTAAAGAGATATAAACAGGGTAAAACAATGAGAAACAGTTACCGTACAGTACACTGGAGAACTTACTCCGGTGCGTCTTTACCCAGTTGATACCGCTTGCAAGAATATGGGCAGAAGAGGTCGTGTGATTCAGGTCATTGTCCTGGAAGAAACGGTGACCAGATGGGAAATCATACCTAATGTATTCAACAATCTCGGGGACTATTTGCTCTTGGAAAAATACTTTATCCATGATTCCTGGAACAAGAAAACAAAAAATGTACCAAATACTGTACACTACAATTGTACAGTGCATAAGGCCACAGCATGTGACTTTGTGCATTGTTCTATCTTCAAAGATGATGATCCATCCTGGTCCACGTCTAGAGATCGCACCCCACACGTGCATCTTCACTGGGTGCTTGGGACGCGGCTTCAGAGATAAGCATCCTTTTTTGTGGAATGCAAAAGTGGCAAATCTCTCAAGATCTACAGTTGTCTCGTCAGTAAAGTTGACATCTTGAAAAGTCTCGCCACTTTTGATCCATGTCCGTGCCTGGTCCACTCTTTTGATCTTGTTGGCCTCCCTTATAATAGAATGCGCTCTGTAATGACAAGGAATAATTTTACAGGTGCAGTAAATCCACACTTTTACCTACTTTGTTACAGTAAGACACTTACTTTACACGTCCATATTTCCATCCCAATTTGCGTCTTATCTGCCTAATGCTGGTCTCAGATGCTGTTACTGTATATTGTGAGTTTTCTCCAGAGCAGTCTTGACCCTTGCTGCGCACCTCTCATCATTATCTTCACTTATTTGGACCACCAGAAGCGGTTGTCCTACAGTGTAAAGGAAAACAGAATCGATTTGATACAGTAGGCCCCAAATTTTCTCTAAAATAAATTTAATACTGACTAACCTTAAAACTTGCCCTACAAATCAAGCATCCCAATAGCCTGCACTCATGGTACTGTCACACACTCAGTCACTCCTACTGTACCACCCATTGTGACGAAGCACTGCCATCTACAGACAACAATGATAACCCTTAACAAGCGCTAATCTACAATGTGCAATTAAATCACAATAATGTGAAAAAGCAATAAGTGATAAGAATGTGAACACTCAATTCAAGTGAACACCACTTCTAAGTGGTGTATAAGCTGCCAAGGGAACTAATAAACAGATTTTCCAACCTGTGAAACAAATGCAAATACAAAATATAAGTCCCGGCGCTATAAATATCCAAGATACCGTGATCCAATTGAAAGTCCCAGATGAAGGTTTCTGATGGATGGTATAGGATTATACACAGAGTCCCAGGGTGTGGTTAAATCCCTTTAGCGATGTCCGCAGTGATTCTGGGGAAACAGAAGAGATACACACCAATTGCGCCAATTGGGGTCAAGAGTAGTCGCATACTGCGCAATTGGTGTGTATCTCTTCTGTTTCCCCAGAATCACTGCGGACATCGCTAAAGGGATTTAACCACACCCTGGGACTCTGTGTATAATCCTATACCATCCATCAGAAACCTTCATCTGGGACTTTCAATTGGATCACGGTATCTTGGATATTTATAGCGCCGGGACTGCCATCTACAGCACTTATTCCCTCACCCGCTGTCTCTGTAAGTTCCCCATCAAACCTCTTAGATTGTAAGCTCTTCGGGGCAGGGATTTCCTTTCCCATTGTCTGATTTTGCTTCACTTATTGCTTATTGTCTTGTATCGCTCAGGGGAGGTGTCGATACGCTGTTGAATGTTCTTCTGCTATGCTTTGTGAGGGGGAAAGGTGCAACTTTGTCAGTCCGAGAGTGCAGGATAATACACTGTAGTTCAAAGACATCATTTGAACAGTTTTACAATAAAGGTTCACTGCATTACATGCTGTAAATAACATTGGTGTGTGACTGAGATATTTCCATAAGCAGTATGCAAAGCAGAACAAGCCTACATAGAAAAAGGTGAAGGTTTTCAATAGCATAACAACCCCCCCCACACACACACACACACACACACACACAAAATAGACTATGCCATCACATAAAGTACGTGTATACAGTCAAAATAAAAAGTAAGTGATTTTAAGAATGTAAAAATTGATCAAATATTAAAAACATGCATACAAGACGTTAGAGTAATAGGACAATTTTTTTCTGTAAATTAATTGCTAGGAAAAAAAAAAGGAGTATGATAAAACACTAATGCATTTTACCAGTAATAGTGTAATTACAGTACATACTGTACAGTAAAGAAAACAAAAATGCTTACTCTGGTGTCACAGTGGGAACCCGCTTTACAATTTTTGCCTTACCATGGGCATGCTAGTTTACAGTGCTTTTTGCTAAACTGAGGCCCGAAGCAACTAACCAGCGTTGGATCTGTAAAATTCTGTGTCCTTTCTTGTACATATCCTGTATTCTCATGCCGAGATCCTTTGAAATCCTTTTTTCGGCATTGCTGCTTTTAGGAAAAAAAGAAAATCTAAAGCACAGAGGAATGTATATTCAATGTGCATTGAATCAACAAAATGGATGGTGTATTTAATTTAATGGGCCTCAGCCTCGGTCGACAGGTTTAGTACACAGTACGCCCACTTTTAAACACCTGCAGCTCGTGTACATGCCCGCGAAAAAATTAAAATAGGGACAGTGTAGAAAAGGTGACACAAATTGCATAGCCTCCCACACGCTGAGCTCCATCTGAACTTGCTCTTGTCCAGATACTGCATTGTGCATTATTCCATCTGCATCCATGGATCAACCCCAATTCTACAGACATAGGAACCTACTTGCTTCTGCCGTGCCGACCACGAGAAAGTGCAAAATGGAAGCTGTTTCAAAGCCAAAGCGAGAAGAAAACATTCCGAAGACTCCAAAGGCTAAGAACCCTGGGCCTGATTATGTGAAGAAGAAAATGGCTGCCATATACTTAAAGCCCGACGCCTGAAATTGACCCAGCAACCACCAACGATGCTGCTCTGAAGGGAACACCCATCCCCCATCCCCCACGCTGCTCTGCTGGGAACCCCCAGCTCATCTGCTCCAGCACCCATCCACGCAGATGTCTACAGCACTCCTCGCACCAGATCCAGCTCATTCGCCCACATGCTGAATGGTTTAAGTTTTGTCAAAATCCTTGAAAACTCAACGGTGCAAAAGATTGATCTTCTTTTGGAGACCATGTTCAATATGGAATGGCGTATGGATAAGATGGAGAGGAACATCGCGGGGATCTATTCTTTGCTTGGAGTCCCTGCCCCTGTATGTCCAACGCAGAAGCAGTAGGGTGGCCTGGAGGCGCCTTATTCTACCTTCACGGTTTCAACACCAAGCACACAACGGGACCCACGACACTCACCCACTCTGCCTGCAAAATACATGCATGACCTTCTGGTGAAGATGACAACCCCAATAAGGCCACGACAGGAGGAAAGCATCCTCCCAGACCACCTACCCTCGCCCGCTGCCAGAAGCTCACCCGCTCCAGCACCCAGGATTATTACGCTCCCAGACATATTGAGAGAACTGCCCCAGCATGAGAAATACAGGACCGGAAGCCCAGAAATATGCCCTGTTCATTTTTAAACACCACATCAGTTTTGAGATGTACAGCAAGTGGACCCACAATGTAAATTATGAAGGGAATAAAAGCAAGAAGGGTCTGCCGGCAAATTTAAGGAACACAATTTTGGAAGAAGTGCATTATTATAATGTTAACACTCATGTTATGAGAACCGGGAGAGACACCATCAATGGCCTTTTGAGGCATACAAGGACTGCTCCCTGAAAGACTTATCTGTTTGATTGTACTTCAACATTTCTAGAAAAATGTTTTTAACACAAAAAAAAAACCTGTTTGTTTTAAATTGTTTCATTTTTTTAATGTTTTTAATGTTTGGTACTGTATAATCATTTATTTCTATTTCTGTTTTGCATGTGCATGTCTAGAGCTGTGTGAAGATAAAGTGCAGGAAATACCACCCCTCCTCCTCCCCCCCCCCTAATACTGGCAAGTAAGACAGTGCTCCAATCCATAACCTGTTATAGTAATACTGTATACAGTATATACTGTAGTTATACAGTACAGTATATAGTTTGACAGTAGTTATAGTCCAATATTGTGAAATACTCAATGCCTTTATTATTGCACCAGTTTTTTCTTTTCAGAGCTTCAGCACTACAGGAAGGGGGGGGGGATGTGCAAAAGTATTGTACTGTGTGCATACTCTAGTAATAGTAAGTCAGTAATTTACATAACTCTCTCTCGCTCACACAACAGAACTACAGAATGCAATGCAGCCATTACAAAGAAGATAAAGACAAGATTGTAAATTTGGAAGAAGAGACGACCTACTGTACTTTTGTATTCATTTTTCCTTGATTATCCTGTACAAATAAAATGGTTCCTTAAATTCATGAGAATCATTTGAACACCCCCATCCCCAAATATAAATTACAGTATGCCACCCACCTCATAAAGTACAGTATACATTACTGTAGAATTAAAAAGCTAGTGATTGATTGTAAGAATGGCAAATATTGTTAATCCCATGTCGGGGGTGCGGGAAGAAAAGAAAAAAAAAGGGGGGGTGGGGTGGGGGGTTTGTTTCAGTCTTGAAATACACACACACACACACACACACACACACACGTTTGAAAGTATTGAATAATACATATAGAATAAAAGATATACACTTATTTTGGGGGTTTCTTAGCAGAGTTAATTACACATGCAAGTCTATTGTAATTACACTGCAAAATGTAACACCAAACAGTAGTGATGTAAAATACAATGTAAAAAAAGTATTGAATATGAAAACATAGCAGCATACTGTATAAGGTTGTCTATAAAGTTCACAATTATTCTATCCTAATCAATAAAAATTGCACTGTCACTCTAAATGTTTTGCCTATTTGGATTTTTAAAATCAGATTCACAAGCAACGTTTAAAAAAAGCGATATTAGAGGTCCATCGAAATCCCTGCTTTTGCCTTTTTCAGCTTGATGTCAAAGTTTCTTTTCTGGGGGGGAAAAAATGCTATTATTTCCGGTAAAGTGCATGCGTCAAGTCGTGTCATTTGGGAATTAAAGCAGCAGTTCAAGCAATATCCTACATTACATGTGCGTCTGTACGATGAGAACAAACTTCTGCTAGGCTCTGGCTCTTGAGCCCTGCACTCTTCCTAGCTGTCCACCAATTGTATCTACTGTAGAAAACTACTCAATCATATTGCAGGACTACATTTCCAATAATTGTGCAAGAATTTAATTAAATAACACTGAGCAAAGCGATTTATTACAGGAGAACGGACCGATCTGCAGCTTACTGTAGCTAATCGCTTGTCTGTGTGCATATTGTATTGATGCACAAACTGTACTGTTTTTTTAAATAGAATATTTTTTTAAATGGCAGCTTTAAATTTAATACTGTACTGTACATTATATTTACCTTCATTATAAACTTTGCCAAACGGGTGGAGATGAGCCACTGTCACTTCCTTGGTCTGCATTATAGTTGACAGGTGATAGCTGGCCTGCTACACCTGTAGTTGACAGCTGATAAATCTGGAAATCTTTTTGATACACGCAAGCTTGCTGGTACCTGTATGCGAAATCAGGCTCAGGCTGGCCATTTTGCAGGGACAGGTAGCAAGGATTGCCGTTCAACAGGTTTTCACCGACTGCCGGACCGTTATTGTAAGCCAGTGCTGGTACATTGCTGGAATGGGATTGACGAATCATATATGGATTAAACCCGACCTTTTTCCTTTTGAAGTTGCCATGATCCAACACACTAACAATCTAGGATCACACCCCAATACCTTCTTGTATCTCTGGCAGGAGGAGCAATACGAAAAAAAGACTGATCGACCGCTTCCACCCACGAACGTGAGGTGAAAATTTGTAAAAATCGAAGTTCGAAATAAAATATTCATATATTTCTGCTACAGTCGCCATGTTATCTGCTGCAGCATAAATTGCAGAAAATATTAAATGCATAATTACAGTCAGTTTTTGAAGTGAAACTTCCTTAGTGGCACCTTATTCGAACTGGGGCAAAAATGGATTGTGGAGACAGAAATGAAACGGATGTGACGTCAGTGCTGGCAGTTGAGGCCGGGCTGTGGTCTGGCTCAGCCCGACCCCAACACTGACATCCCACTCGCTCAAAAAATCAAATGCGCCGCCGCTCCTAATGGCCACCGCACCCCCCACACAACCGCTGACATATGCGGCGGCGATAGTCGCCGGCGCCGCTCCTAACGTTCCCCGCCCGATTCATGGCGCAGTTGCCATGGCGCCACTGACTCCAATCACCGCGGGAGGAGTGGGGACGGGGTGGCGCGCAGCCGCTATCTGCCCCCGGCGGGTGCAGGCCAGCAGCACACTGACCTTGTGCTCCTGCAGGTCTTCCCGCAGCCCGGCAAGCTTCACGGCCGCTGTTCCCCGCCCGCTGCCATGCCACGCATGCGCAGTTGTGATGGCGCCGCTGACGGACGCCACACATGCGCAGAAGCGGCTGGCAGCGGCGCCGTTCCACCCACATGGCGCCATTCCGCCCTCCACTGAAGCGGTGGCACACAGCACAACCCGCGCAGCACAGGGGCTCGGCGCCGGGGGCAGGCTCCTGCTGCTGGAAGAAAGAGTGACCCGGGCGGGCCGGCCAGCGGAAGCGGGAGGGGTGCGGAAGGGGGAGGGGTGTGTGTTTGTGTATGTCAGTCAGTCAGTCAGTCAGTGTGTGTGTCAGTCAGTGTGTATGAGTGTCAGTCAGTGTGTGTGTATGTGTGTGTTTGTGTGTCAGTCAGTGTGTGTGTCAGTCAGTGTGTGTGTGTATGTATGTGTCAGTCAGTGTGTGTGTGTATGTATGTGTGTCAGTCAGTGTGTGTGTGTCAGTCAGTGTGTGTATGTGTGTCAGTCAATGTGTGTCAGTGTGTGTGTGTGTGTGTGTATGTGTGTCAGTCAGTGTGTGTGTGTGTGTGTGTGTATCAGTCAGTATGTGTGTATGTATGTGTGTCAGTCAGTGTATGTGTGTCAATAAGTGTGTGTGTGTGTATGTGTGTGTGTCAGTCAGTCAGTGTGTGTGTATGTGTGTCAGTCAGTGTGTGTGTGTATGTATGTGTGTCAGTCAGTGTGTGTGTGTCAGTCAGTGTGTGTATGTGTGTCAGTCAATGTGTGTCAGTGTGTGTGTGTGTGTGTATGTGTGTCAGTCAGTGTGTGTGTGTGTGTGTGTGTATCAGTCAGTATGTGTGTATGTATGTGTGTCAGTCAGTGTATGTGTGTCAGTAAGTGTGTGTGTGTATGTGTGTGTGTCAGTCAGTCAGTGTGTGTGTATGTGTGTCAGTCAGTGTGTGTCAGTCAGTGTGTGTATGCATGTCAGTCAGTGTGTGTGTGTCAGTCAGTCAGTGTGTGTGTGTCAGTCAGTCAGTGTGTGTGTGTGTGTGTCAGTGTGTGTATGTGTGTCAGTCAGTGTGTGTGTGTCAGTCAGTGTGTGTGTATCAGTCAGTCAGTGTCTGTGTGTCAGTCAGTGTGTGTGTGTGTGTGTATGTATGTGTGTCAGTCAGTGTGTGTGTCAGTCAGTATGTGTGTGTGTCAGTGTGTGTGTGTGTGTGTGTGTGTGTGTGTGTGTGTGTCAGTCAGTGTGTGTGTCAGTCAGTATGTGTGTGTGTCAGTCAGTGTGTGTGTGTGTGTCAGTCAGTGTGTGTGTGTGTGTCAGTCAGTGTGTGTGTGTGTGTCAGTCAGTGTGTGTGTGTGTGTCAGTCAGTGTGTGTGTGTATGTGTGTCAGTGTGTGTGTATGTGTGTGTGTATGTGTGTCAGTCAGTGTGTGTGCGTATGCGTGTCAGTGTGTGTGTATGTGTGTCAGTCAGTGTGTGTGCGTATGCGTGTCAGTCAGTGTGTGTGCGCATGCGTGTCAGTCAGTGTGTGTGTGTGTATGCGGGTCAGTCAGTGTGTGTGTGTGTATGCTTGTCAGTGTGTGTGTGTATGCGTGTCACTCAGTGTGTGTGTATGTTTGTGTGTCAGTCAGTCTGTGTGTATGCGTGTCAGTAAGTGTGTGTGTAAGTCAGTGTGTGTGTCCTGCTGCAGCCAGAGGTGGGGTGTAACATTGCGCACCACCTCCCTCAAATTCTGCGTACCCCCCCCCCCCCCCCACACTGACTGACACACACACACACACACACACACACAAGGAATTCACACTTAGTGCAAATAGCTAATACAGGGGATGTGTGCCGAGCACGCGCATTATAAGTCAAATTTATTTGCGTTTTGTCAATGAAATTGTATTTTGATTTTTAATTAAAACATCACCAACACAAATACTTCTTTGACTTTTGTCACAGAAATTGTTTCACTTACTATGCGCGTGCACAGCACACACAGCTTTTTTTTTTATACATGTACGGTGTACACATGGTGTCCAGTCCAATCATCAATTGTAAGTGCTTTGTATTAACACTAAGTACAACAAATAGGGAAGGGATATGTGGATCAAAAATTGGCTAATCCAAATTCTTACTCACACGGACAAGTGTCAATCCAGTAAGGGTATCTTTTATGGGGTTCCACTTCAGGAGATACTGCCCGAGACTGATAAAGCAGTCCACGTATTGACTCACACTGTCCCGTGTGAGTAAGAATTTGGCTTAGCCAATTTTTAATCCACTTATCCCTTCCCTATTTGTTCTACTTAGTGTTAATACAAAGCACTTATTATATCTTTTCTTTTTTTCTATGTGCTCACCATCTCGCCAAGAAATCTGTATATGTGGGGATCAAGGAAGGATCAAAGTGGGGACAAAACAACACTGTTTCAAACTACAGGCCAATCTCCCTTCTCCCAATCCTATCCAAAGTCATGGAAAAATGTGTCCACTCCCAACTAAGCGATTACTATACCAAGACAAATTTCCCTAGCCAATTCCAATCTGGCTTTCGCCCCAAAAACTCTGCTGTAACTACCCTGCTAAAAGTGTGCAATGAAATCCAGTGTGGAATGGAACATGGTCAACTCACTGGTGCAATATTTCTAGATTTTGCAAAGGCTTTTGATACTGTTGATCATGCTATCCTGCTTAACAAACTCCAGAGCTCTGGAATAGGGAAGCATGCTTTAAACTGCTTTCAGTCGTACCTATCAGGTAGATCCCAACATGTGTCCATCTCAGGCTCTAACTTCAACCCCCTGAATATCACCTGTGGTGTCCCGCAAGGCTCTGTTCTGGGGCCTTTACTCTTCTCAGTGTTCATCAATGATCTTCCCACAGCTTGTAAGGAAGCTTCAATAAACATGTATGCAGATGACACAATCCTATATGCACACAGCCATTGCCTCTCCGACCTTGCACATACTTCAGTCTGACTTTTTGAGACTCGAAAACTGGATTTCCCAAAATAAACTGTTTTTAAACACTGACAAGACAGTAACAATGGTATTTGGGACCAAGACTAAATTTTTAAAGCTTCCAGTGACTGAGCTCCAGATCAGAACCAACACTAACACCACCCTAACTCCTCTTACTAAACCGCGGATGCCTGGTGGTGTGAACGCGGTGTGAAGGCCGCGTGAACACTGCGTGGAATACAGCAGAGCACACGAAAAATGATTTGTGATTTGTTCGAATAATGGCCACTGCATCTGTAACTGGGGGGAGAGGTAATCAGTTCTACAGTGGGAGATCATCTCCATATCCCTGGAGCCTAGGGCAGATGGAGGCGCTGCATTGCTAAGCATCATGTGGGATATGAACCACAGAAGCCTGTTCCTGTGTCCCCAAGTCATCGTGGACAACTCGGCCCTCCTGTTGCCAGCAGGTATAAGCACGACACACCTCATAATGGCCCCTATCTGTTATGGGGGGGGCGGGGGGGGAGTGAAGGGGTGAAAAGTGAGAGAGATAAACACTGTTACAAATACAAAAATATGTAGCCATGCCATGTTTGGCTACTATTCTGCCCTATCCGGACATATCATGGCTTGGTAACAGGAGGCAACGTTAGGACCAATCATGGGTTTTCCCCACTCGGGCAGTACTCTTGAGTGATAGGGGAGGAGATGGGGTCAGGTCTGTGTTCTACCCAATCCTGTGTTCTGACCTGGTACCATCCCCCTGCTGTACTTAAGGGAGTTGCATCTCTAAATTGTTAGTTGGGTCTCTACAGTGATAGAGACAAGGTATCACACTGGGCTGCTGTGCACTGGCAGGCCCAGGTCCTCTTCCCTTTGGGGGGAGTGAGTGATTACCTATTCCCCTGGTACTGCTAGATTATCAGGGAAGCGCTAGGACTGCTGTGGGGGCCCTTGACCCGTAATGAAGGTCCAGGGACCATCTGAAGTTTGAGAGACCAGAGGTGTAACTGCATTGGGGAGATTTGCCTAGAGACTGTGCTGAGCAGAAGAATAAACCGGTTCCTGTTATATTTACCTCCTGCCTGGTGTGTAATATTTCCTGGGGGAGAAGCATCTGTTCTACAGTGGGAGATTACCTTCATACATCTGGAGTCTATAGCAGATGGAGGCACTGAGTAGCATGGAGTAAATTTCGGGTATGTACCCCAGAGGTCAGTTCTGCAATCCTAACAAACATCAGCAACCACCTCAGCCTCGTGAGCCAACTGGTAGCATGCACCATACACCTGGTAACAGGGGAATCTCCCATAGGGTGGGGGAAACACCATTACATATAGAATAAATATCTGTTGTCTAGATTTAGCATAGGATGAACTTGATAGACATGCCTTTATTAAACCTCAAATACTATATAAACTATGTTAAAGAACCTTTTGTAGGAGGTGCTCACTTGCTTTTTTTGCCCATGTTGGATGGTCTACAAGTGAACAAGAAATGAAATATGGATGGAGGTCTGATGTCAGATACTTAGCAAAGCCTCACATTACCTTGCATATAACCTATATTGTGTTATTTATTAACGTCTGCAGGCTGCAAAACAAAAACAAAAAGTAGTTGCACCAGATGTAAAAAAAAAAAAAAAAAAATCCTTTCAATAGGAATTATTTTTCTTTAATATGTACACAACAAAAGTTAAGTAATTACAAATCTCTCCTGTCTTGCTTTCCTGATTGAATGTTAGGATTGAGAGGAACATATCCATTTAATGAAGTTTACACGAAGTAAATTTATCCTGGCAGCTAAAACGATGTATGTAATCTCGTTCTTGATTGCAGCAGTGATATATTCGAATATAGGCAGCTTCTAGTGAAGGACATTTATGTGTGCATGTGCCACAATGTCGTTTCCCCTCGGTCTCTGTCTTACCTGCCGCGGGCTCCGGTGGGGTCTCCGATGTGCTGGTTTTCCTGGACTGAGACCTAACTGGAACAGGGAAGAAACCGCGGAGAAAGAGAGCCAGCCCGAGGACCTGGACTAGGAGACAGCATGATGCTAACACCGAGGAACCGACCCTCATTGTCCAAGTATCAGAGCGGCTGGGGGTAATGTCTCCTCTGCTGCAGAGCAGGAAGTAGCTGCTAAAGCGGCCACAGCCACACTTCCTGGTTACACGTCGTGAGTACGGCGACGTGGAGGGGACAAAACTCTCAACTTCTTGTATCAAGCTCAGTGCATATTCGCCACAGCAGTCCTGTATAGTCATGTCACGTGTACTACTAAGGTGCTGGTGCTCAAGCTTAATTCGTGCCTATTCAATGTTATTGAGTAATGTTATTAGTCTGTACCTATTCGATTTATATTTAAATGGTTTTGTTTGTCATAACTTTTAATATATATCTCATTGGATGTTAACAATTACCAAATTAGTGAAATGTTAACCCTTTCGCCGTCAGAAGGCCCATTAATGCACAGGTAGTGAAAGTGTTAATGCAAAACTACTGACTTCTAACAGACATGTCAGCTATCACAGAATTTCCCATGAGTCTCCCTGATTTTCTGCATCAGCGTTTCATATTCTTCACTGGAGTCTCACTTATCTTATCTTATAGCACTTTTCTATTAAAAAAAAAGAATTTTTTTTTGCATTTTTATTTCACTGATTTCCCTCTTTGAAGGTGAACATCTCTGTTTTAATTGGTGAGATTCCACTGAGATCTATGCGGCTTCGGATGCTAAAAAACAAAGAGTCTGACTCTGAAACAGCGACACTAGCAGAGAATCAATGAGAGCTGAAATGTCTGCAGCTCTATGAGTTCTGGAAAGTAGGTGCTGAGGTTCCCTCTTCAAAATTAATAAGAGTTTTCTTGCGAATAAGTGGAAAAAGTGACAGACTACACACATGCAAAATGTAATAGAGCTCATTGCAATATGTGTGCTACACAACCAGGGCACCTGTCTCCCATCACCCATGTGCCCCCTACAACACTCCTCCCCATTGTCCGTGTGCCCTTTACACCTCCCCATCACCCCCTACACCTCTCCCCTGCCCCCTTTTTTCCCCTTTTCCCCCTCCATCATCCTCTCTACACCCTCCCTCCCACATCCTCTCTTCTCCCTCCCCTTCCCATCCTCTCACTTTCCCATCTTCTCTCCCCCCCTCCCTCTCCCCCCTCCCTCCCTCCCTCTCCCCCCCTCCCTCCCTCTCCCCCCCCTCCCTCTCCCCCCTCCCTCTCTCCCCAACCTCTCTCTCTCGCCGGGTCCCCCATCGGTGGGCTACTAATAACCAGCACTGATGCCTCACTGTCAAGGGAGACCAAGCTTATTAACACTTTACCATCTGGGTCCTTTGATTGAATAAAGCATGAAATACAATTTATTTTATTTATTCACATAAAGAACACACAGCTTGAATTACAAAATTATCACAAATAAACACTTACGGAAATGGGGCAAAACAAAATAAAATGTCCACGGAACGAAATCCTCAGAAATCAAGTATGTAGGCATCAATTCCCAGATGTGGGTTTGATGCACAAAAAGTGCCGTGTAATAGTCCTTGGCTAGGGGCACTAGCGGCAACCCCTGTTTCTCCACCAAAAGTAATATTTTTGTTCCCCCAATGCAGGATTAGTTAGCAAATCCTTAGTCCTTACGAATACTGGAAACTGGGTACAAATCTTTAGTTGTGAGGAAATAGTCTCTGTACCGCCCGCTGTAGCTTAGATGAATCTGCTTACAAGATGGAACTTCTTGCCAGATGGAATTGAATCTCAGGTGAATCTCTCCTCTCCACTGACTGCGCGAACTTTTAAAACTATTCCAATCCTAGCTGTATAATGTGCAGCCAATCTTTGGCGTGGGAACAAATCCTCCCACCTATAGTCAGCTTCTGCCAGTCTCTGCAGACCCTGGCAGAGGGCTTCAGTATAGCAACTTAGCATGTGCAACCAAGGTCATCTTCCCCCACTTGTCCCTTAGCATATGGCATCCTGCCTTCTTACCGGGTGCTGCTCAGTCTCCTTCACCCCTGTGTGCTAACCATAAGTTCAACACCTCTATTTACTTGCTTTTGAAGTGGACTCTTGATCTGAGGATATGGCCACTATTTAACTATCCTGAACAAATGGCACTCACACCTCTAGCCTTTCCTGCTAACAAAAGGGATCACACCTCTAGGACAAATGTCCCTTTGATCTAGTAGCCATAAGCCCCCCTCTGAGTCTTTGCAGGACAACAGACCCTGTATGATTTAATGCATAAAGTTTAAACATATTTTAATAAAAATCTCTCCGCTTTTATCACCTAGCTGGAGTGCCCCCTGAACCCCTATACCATGCTCAGGGTGACTTGGGAATTAACTGGCACCAAGCATAATACCTTTAAACATACCTGTCTAATAAACTATACGTTACGTAAGTCTTTTGGTGGGAGAGAGAGTGAGAACCTAATCTGGTTTATCCCCACCAGCCATATCCCTTACACTCTGCAAACTTAAACCTTTTATTTTAATAAAACAAACTTTCTCAGTCTTATACCTGACTAGAGTGCACCCTAACTCCTTATCCCAAGGTTAGGGAAACTTAGGCATGATTTGGGCATCCGCTCCTTATACCAGGGAGCCCTGTGCCTCATTTTACCTTTTCCTGGTTTATGCTGAAGCAGGACTTCCTAGTGGTGAGTCGCAAGAACAAAGCACTGGGCTTCCATATATCTGAGAATCTCACCTGATTTCCAGATACATTTCTGGGGTAACACATAACTTGAAAACCCCGATACATAGTGAAAATAACTAACAATGCTATTGCCCTAGCATTGATGGTGGGAAGGGCTACAGCCTCAGGGTACCTGGTGGCAACATCCACCACCGTGAGGATATAGTGCTTTCCAGACCAACTGGGGATCATGTGAGGTCCCACTATGTCCATAGCTACTCTCTTTAAAGGTTCCCCAATTACCGGTAGTGGATTCAGGGGTGCCTTCACATGATCACCCGCCTTACCCACTCGCTGGCGGGCATCATTGGTGTGGCAGAACTCTGCCACTGCTTCTGATGCCCCTGGCCAGTAGTAACGCTGGAACAGCCGGGCTCTCGTCCGAGTGACCCCCTGATGCCCCGCTAGTGGTATGGAATGGGCTACCTGTAACAACTGTTGCCTATACTCCCTCAGTACCACTAACTGTCTTCTACCAGTCCAGACCCTATCTAGCCCGCTAGACCCCAGCTCTCTGTACAAGAGCCTGCAGTGCCATGAGTAACGATCTGACCCACTGTCCGATGCAGCCTCGGACGCTCGGATTGTCATGCTCTCCAAGCTGGGACCAGCCTTTACCACATCCTTAAACTGTGTACCTAATTCTGGCCACCCACCCTAGTCTCTAAGTCGGGGGAAAAGGGAACAGGTAAGGGGGAAGGTAAGTCAGCACACTGTTGTGACTCAATCTGGCTTACCTACCTGGTCTCGTCAGAGACCCCTGGAACTGTTAGTCCCAAATGCAGGGGGACGGCAGATCCTTCAGGTGCAACTCCTGATGACTGACTCCTGGTAATCGCTGCAAAAGGAGCCAGCTCTGCCGTAAACACGCATGTAACATTCCCCAGTTTATTGCCGAATAGGACCTCAGCATCTAACCCGGGCAATACCCCCACCACCCTCATGCCACGTCCGGCATCCCAATTAAGGAATACCCGGGCAACTTGGAGTGACTGCGGTCCTCCGTCTGGCATGGTCACTTGCATCCCTGTGCCCAGGAACAAATCCTCTGTCCGGACCATATCAGGTCGGACCAGGGTAACTGTGACACCGGAGTCAAGCAAGCCAGCTGCTTGGTGATCTCCGATGGTCACCTTGCGCAGATACTTCTGCCGGACATCTGTGGACTGCAGCTCGACTGGCACAATCGGATGTCCCACGATCTCTGCTGCTGGTTCCTGGGTGGCAAGTGCAGATCCCTCCGTGGTAGTCCCTCTCTGGGCTGGTTCAAAGGCTGTACTTTGCTCCTCTGTATGTAGCAGTCGCACACGGGCGACCGGTCTCACAGCAGGAGAGCGTTGCCCCTATTGGGGTCCCCCGAACCTCAGACAGTCCAGACAGTCTGGCTTGATGTGCCCAGTCTTGTTGCACTGGTAACACCTCCTTTCGTGCCAGAGCTCTGCAGCTTTGCGTGCACTTCCATCCGCTGCAGGTTTGCTCCTCCACTGAGGGGTGCTTTTGGCTCCCTTGGCCGAGATTGCCGTGTCCTGGGTAGCCCCTTTCTTGCGCATCAGTACCCGGCTGGTGACAAATTCATCAACCATTTTTGCAGCGTCCACATAGGTCTTTGGCTTGCAGTCAAAAATCCATTCCCTCACGTCTGAGGGACACTGCTGCAAAAATTGTTCCTTAAACACCAAGTCCAGAAGTAAGTGGTACTTTGTACCACTTTTTTTTTTTTTTGTAGAAGTAAGTGGTACCCCTCCACCCACTGTGTTCCGTGCAAAGCCATGCGAGAGGAGAACAGCATGTTAGACTACAGGGAGTGAAGAGGTTAACTCCCTTCCTAGACTGCACGGGTGTCGGATTTCACACCTGAACAGGGAGGTGTGGACAACCAACTCCTGAAGTAACAGGGATAAAAGACAGGAAGCTGTCAGAGACATTGATACTGCTTCCCTCCACAGAGAGGGAGAGAGGAAGTGAAAGGTCTCCCTGCCGGGGATAGTCTGGCTGTATTGGGCCCTAGGGCAGGGAGAAGCAGGCCTGCGGGGTCCTGCTGGGAATCACTGACAGATAAGCAGAAACCCTTTATTTGTTCTGTGCAGAGACTGTTACGTTATTTCATATACCAGGGCATGTTGTGGGTTGGGAACCAGGTTAGTTGGCCAGCGCTGTTAGCTAGGGACATGATTGTGTAGTTAGTTCCCCTAACGGGAATAGGATTTTATTTCATTATTTTTGTGTTTTGCCTTAAAGGGGCGGTAGCCCCAAAGTTTTGGTTGCTGTTTGGTGGCAAATAAACCACTATAGTTAAGCGGAACCCTCTGTCTGTGCGTCAATCTGCCCTCGCCTACAGGCCGCACTGTCACACTCCCGGTGGCGCTTTTCCTCTGACCAGAACATGCCACGGTACGCTTCTGGGGTGAGGGCATACTGAGTGAGCAGGAGGGCTTTTACATGTCTATAATCATTGCCATCATCGGCGGGGATTCCCTGGAGTGTCTCCTCGGCCGCGCCGGACAATAACGGGTCAAGCCGTAAAACCCAGTCCCATTCTGGCATCCGTTATCTGTGACATTGGGCTTCAAAGTTCCGCAGAAACCCATCAATTTTGTCCGTGCCATCCACGAACTTTCCGAAGCTGTGGTGGTCCACTCGGGGTTGCTTGCTCCCCGTTAACAAGGTGGGAGTGTGGGGCAGCTGTCCCTTGAGTGGCTGTAAGCAGCTAGACCCTTTCGGACAGGGCCGCCCCCTCTCCCAACGAGGCAAGGGGTGCATTAGCCACTGGGGCTACCACGGCGGCACTCCCCCGAACAGGTTCCCCAACAATGTCCATGCTGATACCCGTTCACTCCCCATATCCTTCATCCGCCCCCGGGGCTGGAATAACCTCCTGTGCCCCTGGCAGAAGTATGATCACTGCAACTACAGCTGAGAGCATGTCCCCCTCTGGTGAAGCAATTTGTGCTTCGTGAGTTTCCAAGTTTTCCTCCAGTAAAGTGTTTGACCGACGATCCGTCGGCAATCCATAGCTTTCATACCGGGCAACAATCTTGGCTCGGTCCCTTGACCGGTACCCACCCTATCACTTGGCCATGTTCGCCTGATGGCGCTAAGCTAAGGGGCAAAGAGAACCTGTGTTTTCTAAGCATTATGAAATGTGTGTATGTTTAAGGATCACACACGCACCTCGCCTTCCGCCTGCGCTGCATGCTGCTGCTAAGGATGCACGCGTTGTCCTAACTGCGCACACGCCACAGCAGAGTCTCTTCCTGGCCCCGCCTACACACTCCAGTGCCACGGACGACACCCCCACTGACCGCACGGACATTCTGCATCACACCCCACTACCCCGCGCATGGCTCGCCTCATGGACGCGCGGACGTACAGCACCAGCTGATCGCAATATTAATGTAAGTGGCACCACACCTGTCCTTCATCCAGCCTCCTCCTATCATTGCTATACATACACCTGATGTAATTTTCCTAGGACGCTCCTACTGGTTCTGGCTCATATACATGTAGCCAGGTCCCCCTTGCCGTATCGACCCCCCCCTCCTGCTGGTGCGCGAGCCGCGCGTTACTAATATTGCGGCCGGTTGCCAGGGACGCGATCGGGCCGGTTGCCGGGGACGCGATCGGGCCATCGTTAAGGCCGCGATCGCGTTGCTGCGGTCCCGCCGGCTCGCGGAGCAGGGCCCGCCATTGTTAGGGGTGTTGCGCATGCGCAAGGGCTAGGAGCACCGGGAGGACTGCAGGGAGCTCGCGCATGCGCAGTGGAGGCACAGAAAAGCCCGCGAAGCCCTAGTCTAAGAGAGGAGGGCTCTGTAAGAGGACTTCAAGTTCCATGAGCCTCTGGAGACCAAGCTAGCAGTGACTGCGGCCTGCTGGCAGCAGACAGACCCTAGCCAAGGTACAGACGGTGCAAAGCTGCGGTGAT
Organism: Ascaphus truei; assembly: GCF_040206685.1. Lineage (NCBI taxonomy): Eukaryota > Metazoa > Chordata > Amphibia > Anura > Ascaphidae > Ascaphus > Ascaphus truei. The sequence goes on from NC_134483.1 coordinate 266,529,288, forward strand.
ATTATCCACGCCGGAATTCACCCCACGCGTAGGAGGCTATCCCGGCGACTCAACCCCAGTGGTATAGCAGCACCCGTGGCTGGAGCCAGGGCAGGTAACCCACAAACTCACGTGCACCAACAAGGCCTATCACCAGACACAGTGGCTGCGCAGTCACACACACACATTGGTATATGACTTGGGAGTGCGAGACATTGGGTTGGGGTTACTGGACACGGGGTGGGATCACTCTTTGGAAGGTTAGCGTCCGCCGTGACGCATAAGGTTAGCGTCCGCCGTGACGCATAAGGGTAGCGTCCGCCGTGACGCATAAGGGTAGCGTCCGCCGTGATGCATAAGGTTAGCGTCCGCCGTGACGCATAGGTTAGCGTCCAGCGAGACGCCGTAGTCAGGTTGCCATTAGCGAGGGACACCTGTGGTTATGTGTTGATGTTATATGTCTTCTATGCATGTTAGTAAAGGTATTAGTCATTATCAATTCCGTTGTACGTGGTTATTGATTGTCCTGCGAGGAACCACTCCCCCTCTGGTGGGAGCCATCGCAGGTGGAGGCGCAGCATCGGTGTAAGTGAGTGACCCTAGTATAAGTGCCCCAGGTTCCCCGTGGCGGAAGCTCAGCCCTCCTGTGAGCCAACAGGTAATGCACCACACCTATGGTAACCTTGTATGTTCCCTTGTACCCCACACTATATCTGCGATTGGGGGGGGGGGGGGAATACCCGTTACATACAGTATGCTCACTCATCCCTATGCTGACTGCTGAGCATAGATTATGTTCGGTCGTGCTTGCTACAAGCTGTTCATTGCTGTGTTGCCTTTTGCCTTGGCTGACTTGTGTTTGACCCTTGCTAGTACCTGGACTCATCTCTTCTGTACCCCTAGACTTCGGCTTATCATTGTACCCCCGCTCTCTCCCCTCCTCGACCATGGCTTTCGTATAAACAACTACTCTTCACTCTCCAAACCCTGACCACGGCAAGTACCATGACATACCGAAACTCTCCTACCCTGACCTGGCTATATGACACAGACTACGCTCTCCAGACCTAGCCCCGTGGTTGTAGGGTGGCGGTTATATACATCCCCACCTCAGCCCCATGGTCTAGCCCAGTTTGTGGTGAGCAAACGTGATAGTATGTTACCGCTTGCTTGTCTTGGGAGCTCGCAATCTTTGAGTTTTCCCGCTATGTTATAAGACCCCTCAGAATTTTATAACATAGGCTCAATCAATCCCACTGCTGCCATCAGTTAATGTAAAGCCTGTCACGGAAGACCAGGTTTATTAACACCTTTTATACCAGGATCATTTGATTGAGCAAGACAAGGCAGTAAAATAAATTGTAATTTAATCCACGATTAGACATACACACAACGTACTGGGAACGGGGCTAACTAAATAAATCTTCCTTGGAACGAAATGTTAACAACTGCTGTCTGAAGGAGCCCTTTCCAATGACCGGGAGGTACAGAGTTTATTCTAACCGCCACCGCAATGTGCAAGCAGACGCGGCTATCTTTTTTTTTTCTTGCAGCGTGCCGCGCGTCAGCCGGGCGCTGGTCACGTGCGCCAGGCATCCCGAGGACGCCAGGCATCCCCGAAGACGCCAGGCATCCCGAAGATGCCAGGCATCCCCGAAGGAGGCTGCAGGTAAGGGGGTATGCTACAATTCGGAGCATGGAGCGGGACGGAACAGCCAGGGGGTCGCGAGGGGAAGGGAAGGGGGAGGGGAAGATGCGGAGAAGATGGGCTGGCGCGCGGCCAATTTCGGCGCCAGCCCGAAAACACCCGCGGGACAAGATTGGCAAAAGTTGCAATAAAGATTGTCGCTACAGTACTCACTAAAGTCCTGGAACGCAATTCGGCATGCATTACCAGCTGCGACCGCTATGTCCCGTTTTCAGAACATGGCCCCTGAATCTGGCTCGCGTCTACTTCTCACAGAGCATCTTTTTTGTAACTTGAATTTGCCGCTGATGGTTTGGCGCTTGGAATCGGAGGTCCTGATTGGCTGCAAGATTTCTTAAAGGTTTTGGAGTCCCATTCAGAAAACAATACAGCCAATCAGCGCGTGGAAATTCTCCTGCCAGCCTATCACCGATTTGCCGGTATACTGAAGCCGGGCACCTGGCGCCCGATCTTAGAATATCGAGACCACCCGCTATCCAGGCTCAGCAGAGCCTGGAGCAGGGAAAATGGTTGCCGGATAGCTCCTTTTTTAGACCAGGATGGGGGTACTCAGAGATAACTACAGTACTCCTCCTGTTCTAACAACTGGGCATCCCTGAGGCTTTCAACTCCGGGTCCCGAGCAGACTCAGTGGCGCCAAGCCTGGTAGCCATCTGGTCTCTCGGAACCACGGACTTGGAGATCCCACAGTCACATATACAAGCATATACATTTATCAAATAAACCTTTAATAAAATATACTTTATCTCGGTGTCTTGTGTTTAAACATGTCTAAGTCTCCTGGTCTGGTGTCAGGGATAGAATAAGAATATATGTTCCCTACTCTTACCAGCCTTATCCCTGACACACTGCAAAACCCTGACTTTAGCTTCATGCACAAATTAAAACCTTGCAGCTTTATTACCTAGCTGGAGCACACCCTGAACCCCTATACCAGGTTCGTGATGACTTGGGCATGAACGGGGCATCCCACCTTATGCTAAGGTCCCTGGTACCGTTCTGGGCATACCTTGATCCCTGATGCCCTTTTTACCTTTCCTATTTGTACTGAAGCAAGGAACCCTGGCAGTGAGTTGCAAGAACGTTTCCAGGGTAGGATTTTACCAGGGCACTGTGCTTCAATCTGCCGAGAATTTTACCTGATTCCCAGGTACATCTTTGGAGTAAAGAACAGAAGAGACAGCGCACTGCCAGGGAGCCAGGTGGTGAGAAAATATAAAATCCTATTTATTCAGTACAAAACAAATAAAAACATCACCCCAGGAGGAGGACAAAGACCTCCTACGTGTTTCAGACCCTTAGGTCCTATTATACTCCTTGATAAAGGAGTGCACACCACAGTGGACTACCAGAGACTGCAGGAGTGGGTAAGATTACCTTTATTATTGACCGAATATGGAGGAGTGCCAGTAACTGGATCATTATTAGGAGGTTTATGTGAAGTGACTTTCAGTATTATCACACTACCTCTATCATTGTTGATGGCGCATATTGGTGACTCACAGGTTATTTGAAAGTATACCCACTCTGCTATAGTCTATTTGGAGTCCTTCAAGCAATTGAGTGACAAGGTTCCCAGAGGTTCGAGCACCCATCCCCCCCCCTACCTATACATCTTTGGAGTATCCCATAACTTGGGAACCCCGATACATAGCCACAATCTGAAAGAAGTTTCTCCACAAAACCCACCCTAAAACTCACAGGCTAGCAAGCTCAGCTGGCTAGCACTCCTGGAATGGTAAAAACACAAAAATACTGTATTGTCGCATAATTTATACACAGTCTCAGTGATGCATATACGACAGTCAGGTCCAAGAGCTGACACTCTAGGGCCTTCAAACACGAATCAGGGGTAACCAAATGGGCTTACCCTTTATTATTGAGCCTGGTTACCCCCTCACCACCACACTGACGTATACGATTTTTGTACAGCACTACAACTATGAATGTTCAGAAAGGTGAGTGCCCTATGTGAATTAACAAATTTCAGTTTACTGCAATGCTTAACAACTTCCCCTACCTTTTTTTCCTTCGGTACCCCTAATTTTACAATAAAAAAATTATGTTTAAAAATATGTAAAACACAACGTTTTCTTCAGTCATTGGTAAATATTTCATATTGACATTTCCCCATATTTCACCATGTTGTAAAGAGCATCAAGTTGATTATCTCTATCTATTTTTGATTGTTTACTGATGTCAATACGTAGAGCTTAGCCAGTAGATATGAGAAAAATTGTGTGTTAGGTAATGCATATTTAACTTTGAGTTCCTGGAATGGGTAAATTGTATAGTAAATCTTACAGCCACGGCCGCTTTTATTTTAAAACTTCTCGGTTATTTTCCGGTGACTTTTTCTGAAGTGCATGCGCTTGACCGCGTTCATGCCGCATTCATGCCGGCCATCACCCGCGCTCACCCGTGCTTGATTTGTTTAATGATAATTGTTCAAAATTTATTGGTTGCAATTCTTCACGTATCCGCCAGGTGGCAGATATTCATGAATTGTAATGAATTCTAACGTACATGCGCTTCAGTAATGTCGACTTGCAGGTGTTTAAAAAATACCACAGTGGTCCATTGTGAATTGACCTTGGTACTGCAGAAGTTTCAACACTGTATCTATTTAGGCGTTTCATATTAAAAACTTAATGCAAAGTGTCTGCTGTTCTATTGTCGAGAGAGTACACCACTGCAGTCCGTGTTCAAAAAACCCGACATAACGTACGCTTATTTAGTATGGTCAGCAATTAGTGCAGCAGATAAGATGGCCACAGTTGGTCAAATTTATTAATATTTTGTCAAAAATTATGACTTTTACAAATTTTCACCAGATGCTCATGTGTGGAAGCATGCAATAAGGATAAAGTTATGTATCGATCCGTGTTTTTTTCGTATTGATCCCGCACCCGGTGTTAGAAGAGGGTATTGGTGTGTTGCGCCTGAATTTTCCAGTATCTTTGATCATGGAGACTTCGCAAGGCGAAAGGTCATGGTAAAACCAACTAAGAATCGTCAGTCCCAGGCAAGCAATGCGCCAGCACCAGCGCCAGCACCGGCTTCCAATAATGGTCCGACCGTTAGTGAAAAGCTGGTGACCGGCAACCCTTGCTGTCTGTCCTCGCCTGGATACCTGCAGCCTGAGCAGGATTTCACGTACAGATACCAGCAAGCTTGTATGTACCAAAACGATTTCCAGCTTCATCAGCTGTCAACTATAGGCCCGCTGTCACCTGTCAACTACGTGTATAATCAAGAATACGGGACTGGCAGTGGCTTGGCGCCATCCGATTGGCAAAGTATATGGTGAGTTCAGCTGCCATATTTTATTCTTTTTTTTAACATATTAATATCAATGCACAGTCAAGCGATTCACCTGTAATCAATCGCTGTGCTTATGGTTATTTAGTTCAATTATTTTAGGCACAATTCGCGAAAATGTAGTCCAGCAATATCATTGGCTGAGCAGCTTCTACAATAGATACTGAACAATTGGTGGACAGCTAGGCGCATGCGCATTGGAATCTTGTTGAAACGCATATGCGTGTCATCACATCTAGGTGCTTGCGTGTATGTGAACAAGAGATGCCCCTCGAGAAAATTATTGTTGGGACTGACCGAGGGGACTGTGGGGACTGACTAATTTGAATCAACCATTACAGTAATACTTTTATTTTTCCTCAGAAAAGAAACTTTGTCATCAGGCGTAGAACGGCAAATGTGGGGATTTAGATGGATTGCTGAATCTGCATATTGCTGAATCCGGAGGCAACAATTTAGTGGCAGTGCCATTTTTATTGATTAGGATAGAATAACTGTGAGCTATATAGAAAATCTGAAACAGTATGCTGTTTTTTTGAAGGGAAACTTCCTTAGTGGCACCTCATTCAAACTAGGGCAAAAAAGAATTGTGGAGACAGAAATGAAACGGATGTGACGTCAGTGCTGGCAGTTGAGGCCGGGCTGTGTTTTGGCTCAGCCCGACCCCAACACTGACATCACACCCGCTCCACAAATCAGATGCGGCGGCGGCGGCGGCGGCGATAGCCGCCGGCGCCGCTCCTAATGGCCCCCGCTCCCCCCACACGGCTGCAGACATATGCGGCGGCGGCGGCGATAGCCGCCGGCGCCGCTCCTAACGCTACTATACGTCCCAGTGACGTCAGGCGCTGGTGGGGGAACTCCGTCAGCTGTCTGAAGCTGCTCCGGTCCCACCGCTGTTATTCCTCCTCTTATGTCAGAAGCACTAGGGCAGGTCCCCCGGAGCAAACACTCATGGCCCCCGCTCCCCCCACACGGCCGCAGACATCCGCCGGCGCCGCTCCTAACGCTACTATACGTCCCAGTGATGTCAGGCGCTGCTGGGGGAACTCCGTCAGCTGTCTGAAGCTGCTCCGGTCCCACCGCTGTTATTCCTCTCATGTCAGAAGCATACAGACTCCTCTGTCACCCTGCAAGTCCCCCTGCCCCCGGAGCAAACACTCATGGCCCCGGCTTTGCACTCCTCTGTCACCCTGCAAGTCCCCCTGCCCCCGGAGCAAACACTCATGGCCCCGGCTTTGCACTCCTCTGTCACCCTGCAAGTCCCCCTGCCCCCGGAGCAAACACACTCAAACACACTGACACAAACAAACACACATAATTACATACACATACCTCCGCAGGTGGGCTTGCTGCCACAGGATACACGGGCTGGAGAGTCCTCTGCCGCGGGGCTGGACACTCCTCTGTCGCGGGGCGGGAGACTCCTCTGCCGCGGGGCTGGACACTCCTCTGCCGCCGGACGGGAGACTCCCCTGCCGCCGGGCGGGAGACTCAGACAGAGCTCCCCCCGCTGGGCTCACTCGCGTACAGGCAGCAAGCTGTTCAGCTGCCGTCAACCTCTGCGCAGCCCGCGCCGCGCATGCGCAGTAGTCATGGCGACCCTGTCGGACGCCACGCATGCGCAGAAGCGTCTGGCAACGGCGCCGTTACCCCCACGCGCACATTAAATTTTGAATAAAAGGATACGGAGCGCAGACCACCCACCCACACCCCTTGTGTCACAAACCCTGTGTAACACACTAACACACGCACACTGTAACACACTGTTTCTGTATCTAAAAAAAAATGGCTAAGACAAGCACAGAAAGAGTGCGTGAGTATCGTGCTCGTGCTAGAGCCTCCAAAACACCAAAACAAACACCAAAAAGTCAACTACAACATAACAGAGAGTGGAGACAACGAAAAAAGCAACTAGAAAACGTGAAAACACCACCCACAACTGTGGCTTTACCTTCATGTGGCCCTACTCCGTCGGCAAGTACTAACAGTAATCCAGCACATAATACTGAAATTCCAGACCAAACTTCATTACCATATGACAATTATAATTTACATCTAAATGCTCATCGGCAGTTTGAAAGAACATTCTTAAATAACATGTTTGGATACGAATGTTACATTTGTCAAAGATTATGGTTCAAAAATTATATCAAAACACCTGCTGAGAAACATGCTCCACTACTACAAACTGTATTTCCACACATCAATGTTAAGGACATTAAAGTTTGTAACAGTTGCAGAGCTTCTCTCGCTAGAGACACCATTCCACCTTTATCTACTTCAAATGGTTTTATTTACCCTAAAGTACCAGCACATTTACCTAAGCTTGACTTAGTTACAGAGCGCCTAATTTCGCCACGACTACCCTTTATGCAAATCAGACGCTTGCGACACGCATATGGACAATATGCCATTTTAGGACAAATAATAAATATTCCTGTCTCTGTTAATACTATGGTCAATTGTTTGCCAAGAATGCTCAACGATGATCACTGTATTAACGTTCACATAAAACGCAAAAAATTGCACAAGTCCAGCTACTTGATAGGGTTGGTTAACAAGCGAGTGGTTAAATGTTGGTTACAGTATCTCGTACAAACACCACTCTATCGTCTGCATCAAATCACAATTGATCAATCATTTTTTAATGACAATGAAATGCAAATAGAAACATCTCAAGAAACAATAAGTGAGCTCATAACTATTGACGATAGTCTCGTTGCACAACAGCAGACTTTATTATGGAGCGAGGACAAGTATCTGCGCATTGCACCTGGAGAAATGAGCAGACCACACAGTTTATTATTTGACGAGTACGCAGAGGAATTATCATTTCCAAGCATATATCTTGGACAGTTCAGAACTTTTCCAGATAATTTACGTGTAACACCATTTATGATGGCAACCAGCGAACTACGCCGTTCTGATCGACGTGCCATCACGCCATATCATCTACTATATGTAGCAATGAAAATTATGCGTTTAAGAACACGCGACTCTCTTACGGTTGCATTCAAGTTCATAGGAAAGGACACCAAACTTACACGTCACCATGTTGAATCTAAACAGTACATCAACAACTGCATAGAGAACAACTTAGCTTTTCTACGTACCATTCCAAATTCTACATATTACTGGGCACAACGCAAACGTGATTTGTTTGCTATGATAAGACAGCTTGGAAAACCAACCATGTTCTTAACTCTGAGTGCTAATGAACTTGGTTGGCCTCGATTACTTAAAATACTTTACAAGTTCCAAAACAATGGTACAGATATTAGTGAGAATGATGCAGCAAATTTACATTTCATGGACAAGACTACATTAATTAATGAGGATGCAGTTACATGTGCCATATACTTCAATAAAATTGTTGATGTTCTTATGAATATACTACAGTCAAAAAGATCAAGCCCCTTTGGAACATTCTATGTCATCAATTATTTTAAGCGAATAGAGTTCCAACATCGTGGTAGTCCACATGCTCACATTCTCCTTTGGTTAAATAACGCCCCAGCCGACCCACTTGGTGCAAACAAAACCGACGCTATTGCCATGATAGATCAACTGATATCTGTATCGGCTAGCAATGCTTCTGGACATATCAAACTTCAAACACACAAACATACGTTTACGTGTTACAAGAAAATTGCCACAAATAAGCAACAAATATGTCGTTTTGAAGCGCCATTCATGCCGTGTCGCAAAACAACTATATTAGTGCCAATGCCCAAAACAGACCAACGTCAAAAAAAATATGCTGCTCATTACAAAACAATGTGGAACAATCTAGAGAACAACAATTACGCCAATATAGACACATTCTTTATAGCAAATAATATACGTTCATACGACTACTACTTAGATGTTCTCAGAGCGGGCATTAAAAGACCGAAAGTTTTCCTAAAGAGAGAACCAAGTGAAAAGTGGCACAATCCATTCAATAATTTCATATTTAACGTTCTACAGTCCAATACTGACATACAATTTATAACTGAAGAATATTCTTGTGCTGCGTATGTCGTAGAATATGTTAACAAAAAAAATAGAGGTATCAGTAACCTACAACGACAGATCATTAACATCATGAATGAACATCCTGAATTTGATATAATTGAAATTACCAGAAAGCTAAGCATCGACATGCTCAACACCGTAGAAATCACAAGCCAAGAAGCCGCCTGGTATTTACTACGCCAACCCATGTCTCAAAGCTCAGTAGTCATAGTTTACATACCCACTGTCTGGCCCATTGAACGACAGCGACTTAAGAAATCCAACGATGAAATGAATGAACAGGACCTCACAGATGATTCCAGTGATATTTGGAAAGACAACTGGTTTGACAAATATGAGAAAAGACCATTAGATTTAGAAAATTTAACATTGGCATCTTTTGTTGCTAATTACACATGTAATGCCAAAAGAGTTTACAAAAAACGACAGTTTCCACGTGTCATACGTTACCGTAATTATGACATGGCTGAAGATATTACCGAATATAAACGTGAAATGGTTACTTTACACATAGCATTTCGCAACGAGGAGGAAGACATTCTATCAGAGATAAAATTTGTTACCATATACAATAATAATGAAGAGCTCATCTTACAACAACGCAAAATATACGAATCCGACTTGGACATTCGTAAAACAATACAAATATGCAAAGAAATGTGCAGAGAGGAAGGGACAGCAGATCCCGATGAGACATGCTAAAACGACTTAAATACTTTAGTGACTCGATTACAAGAAGACCCCAATGCATTCAAACAGTTTTATGATAATCCTGAAAGTGCAATGAATGCAGATCTTAAACTCGCCACCCTCAATAAACTTGGGGCTATAGCTAAGAAACGTGAGAACTTACTCTGTAAGGAGCAATTCTGCAAACTAATGCAAAATGCAAATGAAAAACAAAAAGGACTCTTGATGCATGTCATTTGGAGTCTACTTTCTCCAAATAGCGAACCACTTCAAATATTTCTTACTGGCTCCGCAGGCTGTGGCAAAACTTTTGTCATACGCCTTCTAATGGACATTTTCAATCGCTTCACTAACACTGATGGATACTGCAATTCATATATTACTTGTGCATCAACTGGAAAAGCTGCCGTTGCAATAGATGGCACTACTGTACACACTGCACTAAAAATATCCATTTCTAAAAATGTACCTCTTTCGACTGAAGTTGTACAACAATATAGAAGTCTTTTTAAATACATCAAAGTGATTATCATTGATGAAGTGAGCATGATAGGTGCTGAGTTACTGTCTCAAATTGATGCCAGGCTGAAGCAGATAACTGGAAATGTTGAAACCAACTTTGGTGGCCAAAGCCTCTTTCTCATTGGCGACTTACGTCAGTTACCTCCCGTTCGAGCAACACCCATCTATAAACAAATTAAACAACGTATCGCGGGACCCACTTTGTAGCGTGGACTGAAATACTATGAACTAGAGGAAGTTATGCGCCAGTCAAACATAACCTTCTCAACTGTGCTAACTAAAATTGGTAATGGCATAAAATTAGATGAATGTGAGCAAAAACTCATTGAATCACGTTTCTACACCAAGGAAGACGCGGACCATCTATGCGCCAATGGAATACGTCTCTTTTTGCGTAATGATTCAGTGAACACCTACAACCAATCCATCCTGAGTGCCGCACCAGAAAAAACAATTTCAACAGCAATAGATATCTTTATTGGCTGTAGAAACGCAGAACAGGAAGCCCACGTTCGACAAAAACTTTATAAAATGTCTGTTCTTAATACCGGCGGCTTACCCTACGAACTACCACTTGTCATTGCAAAGCCATATCTTGTAACAACTAATGTAGATGTCTCTGACGGCTTAGCAAATGGTGCCTTAGGATCATTAGCTCACATCCAATACAGCGATGATGGACAAATACAACGGGTATGGCTAACTTTTCTTACATCGCCAAAAGTGGGAAAAATAGCTCGCAAAAAATACGCTCATTACATGCAAGCCAACAACATCAACCCATCTGCTGTGCCAATAACAAGACGCACATCAAGTATAGCACTAAATAAAAATAGAACTATCACGGCTAAACGAAATCATTTTCCATTGACCCCGGCTTGTGCAATAACAATACATAAATCACAAGGTGGCACATTTAATTCCGTAGTCTACGAGTATGAAAAGGGACATGAGCAACAATTAGTATACGTTGCTTTATCGCGAGTCACTGACATCAATGGTCTGTACATTGTCGCAGCAAATGGTCAAAAGAAATTTTATCATGGACTTAGAAACGCTACGACCACAATTGACCTACAAAATGAGTTTTCAAGACTAAAAAACAACAAACTACAGACCCTGCAAGAAACTTTACTTAATGTACTCAAAGACCCAAATAATTGTTGTGTATTCTCACTAAATTGCCAAAGCCTTCGAGCACACAACACAGACCTCACTGATACAGTTACGCAACAGTGTAACATATTACTACTTTCCGAGACTTGGTTACACAACAATGAAAATGTTACTATTGATAACTTTGAGTGTGTTGTTAAATTTAAACGCCAACATGTTATAGTCGGGGGAGTTGCTATATATCATAACAAACGCAACAATACACATATTATGAGGCCTCATATGCACATCATTGACAGTCAGACTACAGGATTAGCAGTTAATGTCCCACCAATAGGAGACATATGTGCAGCAGAGTATATCTTACCTAATGGCAAAATTGTCCTCTCCATCGTCATATATTGTTCACCAAACCAAACAGTACAGAATATCATCAAATTCATTCAGTTCATTCTACTACCGTACTCTATTGAAGGTGATGGATTGTTCAACAAACATTACGACAAAGTACCCATCATATTAACTGGTGATTTTAACATCAACTTTCTATCTCAAGAAGCTCTACCACTTATTAGATTACTACAAGAAAATTTCAATTTAACTCTCAACACCAATCCAGCCATAGCAACTACAACATCTGGATCCACTATTGATGCAGTTTTTCAACGACATTTAGATAATTTAGAATCGACAATATATGTATCTTACTTCAGTTATCATAAGTCGATTATTTCATGTATTAAAAATGATAGTATGGATTTTTAAAAGCAAAAAATAAAACTATACAATTGTAACATCTAAAAATTATTCAATTTTATTACAAACATCTATAACAACATCTAATATTATTGTTACTTTATATGTTGATGCCAGCACACAAAGAAGTTTCACTTACTATGCGCGTGCCCAGCACACACAGCTTTTTTTTCCATACAGTATACAATACTTTTTTACATACTGTACTGTATAATAAACCCCAAATATAAAAACTATGCATTTATTCTACATGTATTGCAGTGTGTATTCTATACCCGTACAATATGTATTGTTTTAATACTGTTTTGATGTAATGTGCATGCCTACAGTACAGTACAGAACAGTATGTCTCTTGGAACTGTACTGTACAGTATGTTCTAGAAACACTGTATTTTGTTATAAAAGGAGACACAATGAAACATTTAAAACAATCAACATTCTTTTTATTGGTGGAGTAAGTCAAAAAACATTTATGGAGTACTGTAGGTAAAAACATTTATTTATGAATGCAATTTAAAACAAACATTTTTTTTAATGAAGTACAGCAAGTCAAAACATTTATTTAGGAATACAATTTAAAACAATTAACAAGTCAAAAATGAATCACGCAATTAATTCGATCCCCAGCAGTGAGTCCTTCCAGAGACGATGCCTTGTATGTCGCAAAATGCCATTGATGGAGTCTCTCACGATTTTCATCAAATGATCTGTAATGGAATAATAGCGCAGCAATTCCTCCACAATAGTCTATCTTAAATTTTCAGGAAGAGCCCTTTTGACGCGATTCCCTTCGTAATTTACATTGTGGGCCCATCCGGAGTACACTTCGTAGGTCACGTGGTGCTTGAAAATGTACAGGGCATGTTTCTTGGCTACACCACGACTTGTAAACCTATACTTCTCCCTGAGTGGCTGGGACAGCTCGCGCAAGATGATGTCGGGCACCGTCTCAATGCAAGCGTGTGTGGGATTCTGGGAGCGGGTGTGCTTCTGGGAGCGGGTGTGCTTGTTGCGGCGGGCGAGGGTATGTGGTCTGCGAGGATGCTTTCCTCCTCCTGTCTTAGTCGCCTTGTCTCCTGGCGTGGTCTTGACGGGGTTGTCATGTCATCCTCGTCAACGGCATACATGAACACATATTCTTCTGATGGAGGGGGTGCACTTGGTGATGGAAGGTTGAAGGTACCATCCATCCCATCCATGCCTGCTCCTGCGGCCGACATCCTTTTTTTGTTCACAGATGCATCAGATTCAACCTCACTCACTCCAGCGTACATCTGCGTTGCCCCAAAGGCACACAGCCTTTGGCGCAGCTGAAGGGCAGCCAAAGGGTGTGAGCCATTTGCTGCCGTTCGCTGATGTTAGTTGATGTTAAAGCTGCTCTATTTCTATCTGAAACGCACAAGCCATTTATCCCCTGTACCCAATTTTCCTACTTTATCTGTCCATGAAATGTCTGTGAAGTGACTGTATAAACCTGTTCTTTTATTGTAACCATGTATTTTTATAACTCTGTGATCAGGACATACTTGAAAATGAGAGGTATATCTCAATGTATTACTTCCTGGTAAAACCTTTTTATAAATAAATAAAAATAAAATACAGGGGCAAGAACTCCAAGCCAATTATGTATCCCCGCTATGTCTGTCTCTATCTTCTCCATGCGCTTCTCCATCTTCTCCATCCGTTGATCCATCTTCTCCATCCGTTGATCCCTATTTATCATGGACTCTAAAAGAAGATCTATCTTTACCAGCATACAGTTCTCAGGGATATCGACACTTAACCCTTTCAGCATGCGGTCTAATGAGCTGGATCTTGTGCATGGGGTGCTTTGGACTCCTGAGTGGATGGGTGCTGGAGCCGATGAGATACCTGTAGGGGTTCCTGTAGCGGACGCTCACAGAGGTATGCAAGGGAGTCTGGTTATAGTGAAATTAAATAAGGCTTTTTATTGCGCCTGTTTCCTTAACATCAGGAAACCATCCAAACAAGGGGTAAACAAAGCTTCCATTCACTTGGGAGTATTTCTAGTGAAATACTACTGTATGCAGTCCACACTCCCTGCATGTCTCCCAGCCCCAAACATATAGCATGAAAATAAGCAGATATATAATGTCTCATAAATGAAAGTCTTATCTGTTCCTTGTGGTTTGGAGGGGAAATCTTCTCTGTTCCTGCGTTGCTACCTTTCCTCAGGTTTTGTCAGCATTCAGGTTTAGAAGTTTCCCCTGTGTCTTGAAAGCAGCTCTGCTGTTTCTTCTGGCAGGGCTCAAGACAAGTTGTGAGAGTCAAGGACAATCCGTTCTCTGTCTCCAAGTTCAGCTCAGGTGTGAGCTAAGGAGTCTCACTTCCAGTCTCAAAAGACAGGCTTTTCTAAGCAATCTAATCAGGCGGATGGTGTTTGTTAATTGACTACCAGCAGTTAACCACCACACTGCTGGATTAGAGGCACATTAACTGAACAGGGATAACTCCCCTGATACATACCTCCCCTGTTTGTGGGAAGCTCGGGCTTGCCACGGCCAAAGCCGATCCTTCCACTCTCATTCTAGATATCTCTGTGACTTGAATGAGAGTGGATGGAGGAAGAGAACCCTCAGTCCTGCTGGGATTTGAGCCCTTTCTCCAGTTTATTTGTGTCTCCTCCCGAAGGTGCTTGAGATCAGCACTCCTCAATCGCTCGAGGAGGACTTTTTCTAAGTATAGTCTTTTTGCTACGTGTGCGGTCATGAGATTTTCCTCGCGTCAGGTGCTCGTCTTATTGTAGGAATACTGTATGGCAGCAGTTGCAGAGAGTTTAAAAACAGCCCTTTGGGGGGGCGTGCCGATGACGTCATCCAGGACAGACGGGTAAAGGCTGAGCTCCGGAGACCCACCTAAATAACCGCTGATTTTAGCCCTTTCACACCTGGGCCAAGAAATAAATATGCTCCGAGACGATTGGAGGATCATTAAAACAGGGATCGCCGCCAGAACCTGCAGATCCGCGGCATCCCTGAGGCGGTACTACCCACGCATCTGCGAGCTTACCTGAATGATTTCTTCCTCTCCATATGCCCAGACCTTGAACCCCGGGATATGGAACTTGATAGGGCGCACAGAGCCCTGGGCCCGCGCTCCGAAGACCCAAACCGTCGGCGGGACGTGATCGTGCGACTCCACAGCTACTCCACCAAAGACAAACTAATAGGAGCTAGCAGAGAGAGGGACATGATCACATTCCGAAGCGAACCGCTTCAGGTCTATAATGACCTCTCCAAGCTGACAGTGGATCGACGCAAAGCGCTGCGTCCCCTAACATTATTCCTCAGCGAGAAAGGAATAAAATATAAATGGGGTTTCTCCTTTAAATTGATTATTCCCCACAAGGGTAAATTCCTTACCATCCGGCACCCAGAGGACATGGTACACCTAGCAAAAGCTCTGGGCCTCCCCGTGGACTCCCTCCAATCTGCCCACCCAGCTGGTAACCGAAACCAGGATATAGATGACCAACCGGTGAGAGCCTCGGAGCGGATTGCGGAACAAAGACAATCCCGGGACAAATAAAGAGAGGCTCACAGTCAACCAAGCTTCCCGCCTGGGTCCACGCCACCATTAGCCCCGAAACTCTTTCAAAATGGAGCCTGAAGCGGCCTTACCTCCCCACGTGGATGGCCTCTGACCCGCAGCCGCGAAGCATCCTTCTTCCTTCCCGGATCCAGCATTCTTACCAAAGACAATCGGACGATGGACACCGCGTAGCCAACATCGGATTTCCGCAGCAAGCCTCGGTTCCCATCGGGGAGAACACCACCGCCTGCTCCGAAATTTCCCCAAAATGGCGCCCGGAGCGACCTTACCGGCCCACGTGGATCCCTCAGACGAGCTGCAATCTCCCTCCACAAAATGGCGCCCGGTGAGGACGTCCCCGTCCGCGGAGCGCCACGAGGTCTACTGATGAGCCACGACTGACATCAACACTGTGCGTGGCTCACATCCGGCGCCGACGGAAGCTTCACCTGAACCCGGAAGCGGTACTTCTACCAGAATACCAGGGCTCCGGAGTGACCTCCATCCGAAGGGTCACACGTCACTCCCAGTTCAGGTTTGCCCGGTGCTCACCCCCTCGGCCGAGGGGACCTCCCTAGGCTTTCTATCTTTCTCACCGGATCCCTGGTTCCCCCTCCCTCCCTGGATGAATGCCAACAGCGCAAGACTTCTCAGTCCCGCCCGCGCCCATCAGTGGTCAAACGCCTAAGGACAGGGTTTGTAAAACTGTTGTACCCGCATACATTCCCCTCTTAGACTCTTTCTACCACCCTAAATTCAGTATGGTTCCCCCATTACTACCCTATTGTTGTGTTACCCCCCACTAGAAGGTTTATTATGATTGGATACCGACTCCTTCCCTCCATCTCCCAGGAACCCCCCCCTTTTCCCTCTACCCACCCCCTCCCTCCCCTCTCTCCCCCCCACCCCCTCTCTCTCTTACGTGCTCCCCCCTCTCCCCCATAACCACCACCCCCCCATCCCCCACGGAACCCCTACCACCGGTGCTCTGATAGGGCAATGCTAACCCTATAGCTGTTCCCCCCTTCTGATTCAGTACCCCATGAAATGTTATTGCTGTTGTTGCTATCGTTATTGTTATCGCTCTGAATAGAGCATAGGTTATTACTCTCGCCTCACTTACAGGCTGAGACAAACTGTCATTTCTGCTGATATACAGTGGTACAACCCATACGGTTCCTATATACATGAGCTCAAAGGTGCACTTTTGCCGGATCAAATCACTACTCATATGCCGTATTTCCCCCCCTTCTCCCCACTACCCCCCCTCACCCCCCTCTCTCCCCCCTCCTCCCCCCTCTCTCTCCCCTCTCCTCCCCCCCCCTCCCACCCTTACCACCAATCCCTTCCCACCCCCATCCCCACCAACTGTCTACCCCCTTACTCTGCTAAAACTGTCTCCAACAACACACAGGAGAGTGAGACACTGCCCAGACTAAAAGCAGGAGGCAGCGGTTCCCCCTAAACACTGAAAATTTCAAACACCTGTTCAATTGAATGTTTTTTTGTACTGGTTAAATGTGGTTTGATGATTATATCTAATTCCCTAACCTACATTATCTTAACAGGTACCAAGAGCTTATAGCTTTCTTTATGAATGTTGTCAAGGTCTAACTTGGCTGCCACGGACTATATACTATATACTCTATATGTTTCCTGATGTAAATGTTGGTACTACCTACCCTGGTGGTCCAGGAATATGTACTGTGTACTTTGTATGTTTCATGCTAACTAAAACGAATACAAAGGGGGATATGTACATGAACTGACTTTTCACCCTCCCACCTCTATTCACCCCCCTCCCCCCCCTCCCCCCTCTTTATTTTATCTTTCCTTTTTCTTTTTGGTCCTCCCTTTCTCCCTCCCCCCCCTCATCCCCCTCTATCCCTATGCACCCACCCTCATACCAGCAACTCATCCCCCCACTCCCACCAGCCCTTACCCACTCCCCTCCCCTTCCTCCTGGACTCCCAACCTCACCCACACTTCACTACATGGGAAACCCAAAGAAGTTCCTCCCCTTCAATCTCCCCCACACGAAGGGATAAGGGGCGTTGGCCGCATAGATCCTATCTGCCCTGCCGGCAATAGGTTCCCTAGAAGCCTCTTCAACTAGGATACCCTAGAGAAAATATGCTCGGGTGTAACCTTAGACAGTTAAGGGTCTCCGCCCAGCCCGCCTCTGCTGGAGACCGTTACCGGACCCGCCCCCAAGGGTCTTATACCACACCAGCCGGTCCTTAGATTAGGCCGGTTATCAACCTTTTAGACCCCATTAGGGTCGACTTTCTTCTCTTCCTCTTCTACCCGCTGTTACTGTCCCAGCGGTTCCCCACCCAACCCTCCCCCTCCTCCTCCCCATTTTGGCTGTTTGTTTCTAACACTACTCCAACGAAAACATACACGCCGATTCCCCTGCAAGGCAGGAAACTCCCGCTACCGAGACTCCCTCTCAAGCCTCCTCCCCCCAAACCAGAGGGGATCCCACCCACGGGTCAACAAAAGCTTTAGACAAAATGTCTTACCAAAAAGCATTAAAAATTGTTTCCCTAAATGTTAAGGGCCTACATAACAATAGGAAGAGACGCCTGGCTCTCCAGGAAATAAAGAAGTCAGGCGGTGATGTGGTTTTCCTCCAGGAGACACACTTCACATCTCAGGAGCTGCCTAAAACATTTCAGCAAGCGTATCCGTTGAGCTATTTCTCATCATTTAGTAGCAAACGCAGAGGGGTTGCCATTCTGATTCGT
The DNA here is from genome assembly GCF_040206685.1 of Ascaphus truei. Classification (NCBI taxonomy): domain Eukaryota; kingdom Metazoa; phylum Chordata; class Amphibia; order Anura; family Ascaphidae; genus Ascaphus; species Ascaphus truei. The sequence goes on from NC_134483.1 coordinate 266,547,702, forward strand.
CAGGGTACCCCATTTAATCTAACAAAAATTCAGGCCGATCCAGAGGGAAGATTTATTGTGGTATACGGCTCACTTTCAGGCACGGCAATCGCCCTTATTAACCTATACGCCCCAAACAAGAACCAGACAGAATTCTTAAAAAAAGTTCTGGAAGAAATTGACCCACAGTACCTATCCTCGCTACTTATCGCAGGGGACCTAAACATGGCTCTCAACCCAAGAGAAGACAAATCGAGCCTCCCAGGACGACAACATTCCACTCAGTCACAAAGACTGGGGAAAAAATTTAAAGACATTATGGGTGACTTTTCTCTTTTGGACATTTGGAGAACACAACATCAGGGGCAAAGAGATTACACCTTTTACTCGGCACCTCACCAGACCTATTCCCGTATTGACTACTTTCTTGCTACCAAGAACATTCTAGAAGCCACCACACACTCAGATATCGGCCCAATCACGTGGTCAGATCATGCTCCTATCACCATGACCCTATCCATTCCATTTGTGAAAACGATCTCGTATTGCTGGAGACTTAACGGCTCCTTACTGAATCACTCTGGGACAGTTCTGGAGCTCAAAAAATCCCTTAGGGAATACTTTCGCATAAACGCAGGGTCCGTCTCATCTCCAGCAAACCTGTGGGAAGCCCATAAGGCGACAATCCGAGGAAACCTCATCTCGATTGCCTCCCACCTGAAAAAAACTAAACTTAAACTAACCAAGGAGCTTATTGACAAAATAATCAGCTTAGAGCAGCAGCACAAAAATAATCCCTCCCGGAGAATTTATAAACAGCTGACAACTGCTAGAAGCGAATTAAGAATCATTCAATTGGATAACGTAGAAAAAGCTCTCAAATGGACAGGTCAGAGGTATTATGATAAAGGGAACAAGGCTGATAGACTTCTTGCTAGCAAGTTACGAGGTATAGAAAAAAGATCGCAAATAACGGCGATCCGGAACGGCTCTGGTGAGCTTCTATATAACGGGGAAAAAATAGCGGAGGAATTTACCAAATTTTATACCAAATTATATAACCTAAGGGCCCACTCTGCTAACCCAGGCTTAAAGGAACTATCAGCAGCCACTGACTATCTAGCAGATTGCGATCTCCCCTCGCTAACAGAGGAGGAAAATCTTATCTTGAATGCCACAATCACAGCTGAAGAACTAGAAATGGCTGTAAAGGCTTCAAAAATCTCCAAAACGCCGGGCCCGGATGGTTTTACAAATGCCTACTATAAGAAATTTCTCCCCATCTTGTCCACCCATCTATTGAGCTTGTTCAACTCATTCTTAGAAGGGAGTCCTATCCCGTCTTCAATGTCGTCCGCCAATCTGGCTATAATACTCAAAGAAGGGAAGGACCCCACCCAATGCGGAAGTTATAGACCAATCTCACTGTTGAACAACGATCTAAAATTATATAGTAAAATCTTGGCGAACAGACTTAATCCTATCCTCCCGAGACTAATACACATGGACCAGGTCGGGTTTGTCCTGGGCCGCCAGGCCTCAGACAATACCCGTAAAATCATTAACCTAGTTGACCACGCCCACCTTTCAGGAGCAAAGGCGATGCTACTAAGCCTTGACGCAGAGAAGGCATTTGACAGAATTGACTGGCTATTTTTAGATCAAACACTGACAAAATTTGGGTTCAAAGATTTGTTCCTGAAGGGGGTCCAAGCGCTATATCAAAACCCGTCAGCCTCAATAAGACTATCAGGTGGAGGCCCCGAACGATTCCAAATTCGCAATGGAACCCGACAAGGATGCCCCCTCTCCCCTCTCCTTTTCGCCCTCATGATCGAACCACTGGCGACTAGAATAAGACAAAACCCGAATATCCAGGGTATCCCCCTCAATAAAGAACAATACAAAATTTCCCTTTTCGCTGATGATATCATTCTAACTTTGACTAAGCCCCTAACTTCCCTCCCTAACCTTCAGATGGAACTGACGGAGTTTGGAAAGGTATCAGGATATAAAATAAACAGCGACAAATCAGAGGCCCTAAATCTTAGCCTCCCAGATCCCGTAGTCAAACTCCTTAAACTAAATTTTAGCTATAGATGGTGCCCTTCACACATTAAGTACCTGGGAATTAATGTGTCAAGGCACTACCGGGATTTATACCGGGATAACTACCCGAAGTTATGGGACAAGATCAAAAAGGATCTAGATCAGTGGGAAGGTTACCAGATCTCGTGGTTCGGGAGGATGATCTCCGCAAAAATGAATATACTCCCAAGAATATTATACTTTTTTCAGACACTCCCGATCCACGTTCCGGCCACTGATCTAAAATACATACAGAACAGATTGCTCCACTTCATTTGGCAGGGCAAGAGGCCCAGAGTAGCCAGATCGGTCCTGATGGCCGCGAGATCCAGAGGGGGGTTAGGTGTACCAGATTTATATAAAAACTACCTAGCTGCCCAGCTCAAGCAGGTAGTAATGTGGAACACAGACCCGACCCGTTGTTGCTGGGTAAAAATAGAGACTCAATATGCCAAAATGCCTTCTTTGCAAGCCTACCTCTGGAGCCTGGACAGAGGAGATGGGCACTTATATAATCTTAAATTGCAGGCCTCACGATACACGTGGGACGTCTGGAATAGATGCAAATTTAAATATGACCTCTCCTCAACAAGCTCTCAGCTGACCCCTATCTTTAACAACCCGAAATTCCCTCCGGGATGTGGATCTAAACTGTTCGTCCAATTCAACACACGGGGTATAGAGGCAATTGCTGATCTTCTGAGCCTAGGGAAGCTCCTGAGCTATCAAGATCTGAGGACTAAATATAACATTAGAGAATTGGACATATTTAAATATCTACAAATCAGAAATTTTGTACGGACCACTTGTCCTCTTCCAGAATACCCCACTCTCACTAAGTTCGAACACCTTTGCGAGGTTAAGACTCACCAGAAGGGTCTAATCTCGGAAATATATAATGCATTAGAGCACTCAACGACTCCCACACAGCATGACTACATGCTCAGATGGTCAGCAGACCTGGATATGAATATAGAAAGAGAGACTTGGGAAGAAATCTGGCAGGCAGCCTCAGAAACTTCCCTATGTACTACAATTAAGGAAAATATTTACAAGATCATGTTTGGCTGGTATCTTACCCCAGCACGATTAAACCAGATCTACCCTCTGGCATCAGACCTATGCTGGAGAGGCTGTGGTAATAGAGGGGACATGGTCCACATCTGGTGGTCTTGTCCAGAAATTGTGAAATACTGGGCAAAGGTCCAAATTTTGATAAAAGAGGTCACCGACCTAGAAATACCTATTGAACCACTGACCTACCTGTTGGCCGCGCCAATGCCAGACATTGTCCAGCCCACCAGGAAATTAATATCCTTCATTCTTACCGCGGCTAGATGCTGTGTTGCGGCCTCCTGGAGGAAAACGACCACGCCAGCACTGAACACAATCAAAAACAGAATCGGTGATGTGATGATTATGGAAAGGCTTACCGCCATCGTTAGACAAAAAGTCCCCGCCTTTGAGGATATCTGGGAACCCTGGATCCTCCTTACTAGAGAGTGTCAGCCAACTCTGGCGGGTCAGAGGCCCACCTCCTCCCCGTAAGGGACTAAAAAACTGTCCGAAATAGAGAACCTACCACAGCCAAATGGGTTACCCATCCCACCTCCCCACCCTCCCCCTTTCCCTCCCCTTCCGCCTTCACACCACACCCCTCTCTTTGCCTGCCTTCTCCGAAGGCATACCCCCCTTTTCTCTGGCAACTCCGGTTGCCACTCTGCTTCTCCCCCAGAAAAGTTGTTCAAAAATATTTTTAGGCTGTGATATTTGCCATGATTGTTGTATTGTTTAATTGCCTAATAAAAACATTGATAAAAACAGCCCTTTGAGTTTTCTGCTCTTGAAGCTGTCTCTCTGCCCTTTTCCCACTCAATGGGGTTGCTAGTTCAGCCTCTTTGGGGTTAAGTTGCAATTCCACACCCACTTCCAGAGAATGTCCCATCTTTTCAGCTTCATCAGCTAATGATTCTTCTGGTTTTGATTCAGCACGTGTACCTTCTTTTGTTGCCTGTTGGGTTTTGCTAGTGCTTGTTTAGGTGGTTCAAATTTTGCAACCTTGTCCTTCAGATGAGCGGTATTCCCAGCTCTCACTGTACCCTTGTCTTCATGGGTTTTTGTGGCTGTGGGATACTGACGCTTAGTCAGGGTCAATAATTGTCTTTGTAGGACGGTAATCTCATTTGCGAGAGATCCCTGTTTTTTGAGTGCGTCTTGCAAGTCTCTTCTCAGGGAATTTATCTGCACGCTTTGCTTTCTCTGAGCTTGCTTCCACATTTTTATTGCATTGTGAAGCACTATGAATTTCTTTGCTCGGGTCACAGTTACTTGTTTTAGTTTCTGGACCTTCTTGTGCTCCCTTTTGTGCCGGATCACCTGGGTTCTAAGCTTGGCCTCTAGCGATGCTTTGGTGATGCTCAGGGTAGCCTTCAGTTTCTCATAAAACAAAAAGAGGTACCGGCGCTTAATAAGTCCAATTAGGAATAGTCCTTAATGTCCAGTGGAAGTGATTCAAGTCCCAAGGTGATCCGCTGTCTCTTAGGGCCTCATGCAGTAAGGCCTGATAAAATCTTTTCGCCAAGTGTGGCGGATAGGTGGGGGATCGGCCTTTTTTTGGCGATTTGCCCTCGCAGTATTCAGTAAGGGCCGAATCCATCTGATCCCTGCCGAAGCACTGCTAAAGCAAAGCTGCAGATGAGCCTGTGCCAATACAGCCTGGCTCCCGATAAGCCTTCCGATAGGCCTTTGGTGGCGATAGATGTTTGCAGCAGAGAGAGACAAGCCGCTCTCTCAGCGCAAACATTGGCAACAAATAAAGTATTTTTAAACAACTTTTATTCATAGTGTACATGTGCAGGGGGTCTCCGGAGTTGAACCGCATTGGTTTCAGGTCGGGGGACCCCCTGCTCCCGAGATACAGCCCCTTTATGAGGTGCCGGTATCCCTCTGCGTTTAAAGGTCCCGATCATGTGACCGCGGCATGTAAACAAAGCAGAGGGATACCGGCACCCCCTAAAGGTGCCTGTATCTCGGGGAACAGGGGGTCCCCGGACCTAAAACAAAAATGCCTCAGCTCCGTAGACCCCCTGCACATGTACACTATGAGTAAAACACACACATCAATAAAGACTCGTTCCTCACCTTACAGGGTATCTGCTACGGTAGCGAAGCAGCATTAATATTTATTTAATAATACTGTACTGTGAGCAGGGGGTCCCCCGAGCTGAACCGCATCACTTTGTGGACCAGGGACCCCCTGCTTCCCGAGTTACAGGCCCCGGAATGTGTCATCGGATGGCAGTGTCGCCGCCATCTTTATAGCGTCCCATTCGCGACGTGCCCGCTATAAATATGGCGGCGACACTGTAACCGATGCCCCAAACCGGGGCCTGTAACTCGGGAAGCAGGGGGTCTCTGAGACACAAATTAATGCGGTTCAGCTCAGGGGGCCCCCTGCTCCCGCACAATAGTATTAAAAATACATAAATGCTGCTTCATTACCATAGCGGATAGCCGCTAAGGCAATGAAGGGGTTAAGGCAGAATTGCATGTTTATTGGGGACATTTGCCCCCAATAAACATTGCAATAAACAACATACACCCCCTGTGTATGTAAAATACATAAACAACAATAAATACATTAAATACATATAGTACTCACCACCCATGTCCGGCTGCCACGATGAAGGCCATCCTCATCTTCATCCTGCCCATGCCCCATCCGCTTCTGCAAAACAGACACAAGAATTAAAACATCCACTGTAATGTCCCCTAACCCCTTAATCACCATAGCGGTTATTAACCGCTACAGTCATGAAGGGGTTAACCCACCATCACCCACATACCCTCCCCCACTAACCCCCCCAACCCTGAGGCCTAACCACCCTCACCCACTACCCACAGGGGAGTCCTACCAAATACCATTGGGGCCAATACCCCCTCCCCCAGCACATACAGTACAATAATGTGCCAAATAACTATTATCCACATAGGGATAATACATTATTTGGACATTATTAAACACATTAAATACCGTAATAAAATAAAGAAAATTGTACTAACCTCATCAATAAGAAGGCTCCGTCGCCAGCATCATCCTTGGGGTCCGTTGCCAAAATAATAAATAGGCAATACATCTCAATTACATTAACATACCAATGAACCCCTTAATCACCTTATCGGGTACTAACCTCAAAGGTAATTAAGGGGTGAAGCCATCCTGCAATGGCAACACCACTTATGCATAACATCCTCAATGAATTAAAAAGCAATTTCCTAACCAAATCTCATTTAATCATTCAATCTGAAGGCTCAAATGCCACTTAAAACATTGCTTTTACAGTGTACTGTATACATGTAGCATAACATGTAAACTACATGTACACGCTGCAAATCAATGTTAACAATACAGTAATCCAACTGAAATAGCCTGACATCACAAGAAGTATATTATGTAAGCAAATAAAGTCACCATCAATGAATAAACACACATGAATTACATCCCTAAACAATTAAAATACCATCCATACCAATTACACAATTAACTATAGCTATCGTAACAGAGAACAACTTCAAAACATACAAAAAAGGACACCAACATTTACAATATACTAAAGCAACCCTCTCCAAAACCTGCAGTACAGCATAAAGCCCAAAACTTACATCTCTCTAATAATAAAATACATTTAACACGCATCTATGCATAGCAGAATAGCAGCATAGCCACAATGATTTACAATACAGAAAATCAAGCTTTAACAACACTATCATTTCTTACCCTGTATGTATATATCTCTCTAGACATACATACATACATACATACAGTGGCAAGAAATGATATGCATTAAAAAAAAATCAAGACATGAAAAAGCAAAAAAAAACACATTAACATTAAATACATTTCTTTATTTAACTTACCATTACTTGCCCCCACCGACTCCCGTTGATCAGCTTACTCACGAACCAATCCACGAACAGGAACCCATAAAATAAAAAACCATAAAATACTAAACATTAAAATAATAAAACACGACAATCCAGGGGTCTTCTAGTTGTAATCCATCTTCATCTGTATTCTTCTACCTTCTTCCGGGGTCTTCTCCCCGTCTGCGGCCACGCCCTGGTCTTGTTTCTTCAGAGGAGGTCCTTCCTCCTCGGCGTCTGGCTTCAAAATGAGACGACATAGGCTTTTAAAGGCCTATGACTTCACATTTTCGTCATATGGTTCCCACGGCCCTGATTGGGCCGTGAAAACCATGTGTTTTGGCCGATGTAAAAAAAAATGATGACGTCACTTAAAGGCAATGACAGCACAGCCAATCAGAATGGCTTTGCTGCAATTGCCTTTAAGATGACGTCATGAAAAGACACATGGCCGGACTCACATGGTACGGCAGCCAATCAGAGCGTGGGAAGTCTATCCCTACTCTGATTGGTTCAAGTACCATGTGACAGAGGCTTTCAATGATGTCACATCCTTTCTCCCCCAAGCCTCTGTCACATGGTACTTGAACCAATCAGAGTGTTAAATGTATTTTATTATTAGAGAGATGTAAGTTTTGGGCTTTATGCTGTACTGCAGGTTATGGAGAGGGTTGCTTTAGTATATTGTAAATGTTGGTGTCCTTTTTTGTATGTTTTGAATTTGTTCTCTGTTACGATAGCTATAGTTAATTGTGTAATTGGTATGGATGGTATTTTAATTGTTTAGGGATGTAATTCATGTGTGTTTATTCATTGATGGTGACTTTATTTGCTTACATAATATACTTCTTGTGATGTCAGGCTATTTCAGTTGGATTACTGTATTGTTAACATTGATTTGCAGCGTGTACATGTAGTTTACATGTTATGCTACACGTATACACTGTAAAAGCAATGTTTTAAGTGGCATTTGAGCCTTCAGATTGAATGATTAAATGAGATTTGGTTAGGAAATTGCTTTTTAATTCATTGAGGATGTTATGCATAAGTGGTGTTGCCATTGCAGGATGGCTTCACTCCTTAATTACCTTTGAGGTTAGTACCCGATAAGGTGATTAAGGGGTTCATTGGTATGTTAATGTAATTGAGATGTATTGCCTATTTATTATTTTGGCAACGGACCCCAAGGATGATGCTGGCGACGGAGCCTTCTTATTGATGAGGTTAGTACAATTTTCTTTATTTTATTACGGTATTTAATGTGTTTAATAATGTCCAAATAATGTATTATCCCTATGTGCATAATAGTTATTTGGCACATTATTGTACTGTATGTGCTGGGGGAGGGGGTATTGGCCCCAATGGTATTTGGTAGGACTCCCCTGTGGGTAGTGGGTGAGGGTGGTTAGGCCTCAGGGTTGGGGGGGTTAGTGGGGGAGGGTATGTGGGTGATGGTCGGTTAACCCCTTCATGACTGTAGCGGTTAATAACCGCTATGGTGATTAAGGGGTTAGGGGACATTACATTGGATGTTTTAATTCTAGTGTCTGTTTTGCAGAAGCGGATGGGGCATGGGCAGGATGAAGATGAGGATGGCCTTCATCGTGGCAGCCGGACATGGGTGAGTGCTATATGTATTTAATGTATTTATTGCTGTGTATGTATTTTAAATGGACAACTGCACTATTATCCATTTGTGGATAACAGTCATTGTGCCCATTACTATACTGTATGTTAGGGGGGTATAGGTGTTGTTGGGGTCATATATAATATTTATATTTATATTTATTTATTTATTTATTTAGTTAGTGTGGGGCTGATGTGTGTATTTTTTATTATTGTGGGTAGTGGGGGTGGGTTAAGGGGGTATTAGCCCCAACGGTGGTTGTTTAGGGCTTGCGGGTGGGTAGCGGGAGGCCTTAACCCCTTCATGACCATTGCGGTATTAACCGCTATGGTCGTGAAGGGGTTAAGTGCCCCCGCAAGCCCCCCGCAAGTCCTAAACTCACATCCAGGGCCAAATACCCCCTTCACCCACCCCCGCTAGCCACAATACAGATGGCACGGTGGGTTAACCCCTTCATTGCCTTAGCGGTTAGCCGCTAAGGTAATGAAGTGGGCTGTAAATGCCTTTTTCCTGTCTCGGAAGCATGCCGGGGGGCTCCGGTGCGGGTATCAGCTCCAGAGACCCCTGGCATCAATCACAGGCAGGAAAAATGGCTGATTTTTTTCTAAGTGTCGCCCTTGCCGATGCTTCTCCTCCAGCAAGTTGCCAACTTTAGTTGGCGGGCTGGATTGGCCATAAAATCTCCAATCTGGGGTGCCGATCAGCACCGAAAAGCTGATCGGGGCTTCCTGAATTCAGGCGGGTTAAAAAAGTGCCGATAAGTGGCTTATCGCCAGCCGTCTCCCGATAAGTTCTTATCGGGAGGAAAAGTTGCCGATAATTCCCAGTTATCGGCGCTTACTGAATCTGGAAGGAAAAAAATGGCAATAAAATGCCGAAAAAGCCTTATCGGGGCTTACTGCATGAGGCCCTTAGTCTTGGGGTGACCTGGTCAAACTTCGTTCATGGGATTTGACACATGGAATAAAAAGAGAGATGATTAGTGCAACACTGTTATGAATAATCACACATACATGAATTCACAGACTTACTACAATACTAACAAGACAGACAAACACAAACACAAAAGCAAAGCTAATAGAATAAGGTAGTTTAATATAACTAGATTGAATAAAATGCTGGACAAAAACGGGAACGCCAATCCGGTTGGGTAAAACCTGAGTGACACTCACAGGATGGCAAAAGGTTACTGGCATAAGATGGTAAGATGTCAGCTCCACGTGTAGAGAGTCCTCAGAGCTCCAAGAACGCCGTGTGTTCCTCCGTGTATCCTGGTTCGTACCGGAAGTGACGTCTCCGATGTAAGCCGGGACCGGTATTGACGTCACCGGACGTGACGTCAAGGCCTGGCAGACCCGTCCGACGAAGCTGGAGGAAGCGGTGATGTTCACTCCTCTGGCCCTCCACACCGAGCTGCAATACTCAGCAATAAACCTGCTTGTCCTGCTTGTCCCTAAATGTCCAGCGAAATAAAAGAAATAGCCCTACGCGTTTCGTGTGTCTCAGCACACTTCCTCAGGGGATAAAAGTGATGGCAGTGATGCCCGGTATAAATACTTCCGCCTCCGTTCTGATTGGTCTGTCGATCGAGGCAGATTTAAAGCAATACCTACTTGGCATATTAAAAATCACTGACATTTGTTTAGCTTCGCAATACATACAACAACACAAACACTGAACATAAAAAATGTGTTAAACATGCAGTATATTAAAGAGCAGTAAGATAATGACCCAAAATCATTATAACAAATCATATTGAAATGCTAAAGGTTTACAGAAATGCTCCTAGCTCAAAATCTATATTGAGGCCTCTTGGGGAAAGTGTTTTAAGCTCATAGATCCAGTATGCCTCACGCATACTAGATCTTTTTAGCCTATTCCCACCTCTAAGGCTAGCTGGAATAGCCTCAATGGCCTGACATTTGAGACCATTGGGGTTTTTGTTGTGGTGAGTGAGGAAATGGTGGGATACGCTATGAGTTGCTAGTCCCTTTTTAATGTTGTATATGTGTTCATATACTCTCCTTTTGTAAGTTCTTCCGGTCCTACCCACATATTGCAGGCCACATGGACATTGGAGTAAGTATATGACGTAACTCATATGGCAATTGATACAAGACTTGATAGGGTATTCCTTCTGTGTGATTTGAAACCCTTTGCACTACTGCTATATGCGCATGCTGTACATTTTGAACATTTAAAAAAACCTTTATCTATCTTTATATTGTTTTTCTTTGAGTGGTTAAGGGGACAGCTAGGTGCCAGTTTAGATTTGAAATTTGTGGCTCTAGTAAATATAATTTTTGGTTTCGCTGGAAGAATTTCAACCAGGGTATTGTCCCTTAGGAGAATTGGCCAGTATTTATTAATGATACTTTTGATCTTCGGTGCCATTTCATTATATTGAGTAATGAATGGCACTTGGTCAAAGAATTTGTTTTTTGAATCTTTTTTCTTATTTACGAGAAGATCATCTCTTTTCAGATTGGTGACCTGTTCTATCACTCCATCCAAAAGATGCTCAGGGTAATTTCTATTGAGGAACTTGCACTTCAGTTCCTCAGCCTGAGACTGGAATTCCCTAATATCAGAACAATTCCGTCTAAGGCGGAGGAACTGACCCTTCGGGATGTTTTTTATCCACAATGGATCATGTAGACTATCTGCTCTTAGGTAGGTATTGGCCTGCACTGGCTTGAAGAATGTTTTGGTATGTAAAGTGTTGTTGGCGATATAAATATTTAAGTCTAAGAAGTCAATGTGTTCAGTGCTAAATTTAAAAGTGAAATGAAGATTTCTATCATTATTGTTTAAATATGTGAAGAAATGTTTTAACTGTGTTTCACCGCCAGACCAGATAAATATGACGTCGTCTATATAACGTTTCCAGAGCACCAGGCTTGCCCCAAAAGGACAGTTGTTCCAAATGAATTCTTCTTCCCAACTGTCCATAAAAAGATTGGCATAACTTGGGGCAAACCTGGTTCCCATGGCGGTTCCACATACCTGTTTATAAAACTGTGAATTAAAAGTAAAATAATTATGTCTCAAAATAAAACGGATACTCTCAACTAGAAAATGTTTTCTAGCAGATGTCAAATGAGAAACTGACTCCAATTTCTGAGATACCGCCCTGCAGCCCAACTCATGGTCAATAACCGTGTAAAGGGATGTGACATCCGCTGTGACCAATATGAAATTGGGCTGCCACCACAACTCCCGAAGGATTTGAAGGGTGTGGGTTGTATCTCTCAAATAGGACTTACTACATACTACAATAGGCTGTAAATGATAATCAATAAACTGAGATAAATTAGAAGACAGAGAAGAGATTCCTGAAATGATAGGTCTACCCGGTGGTGCAGTGAGGTGTTTGTGTATTTTGGGTATAAAATAAAATAAAGGGGTGCGTGGATAAGGTATAAACAAAAATTCTAGCTCTTCTTGTGTGGTAGCCTGACTCTTCAAGCCAGTGTCAAGCAGAGCCTCCAGATCCATTTTGTGTTGATCCAGGGGGTCACTACAGATGGGGAGGTAAGTGGCTCTGTTGTCCAACAGCCTATTGGACTCTTTAAGGTAGTAAGTTCTATCCATTACCACTATACCTCCCCCCTTGTCAGCAGGTTTTATTACTAGCGATTCATTAGTCTCCAATCTTTGCAAGGCCTCTTTCTCCTGCAAGCTCAGATTATCGTCTTTGATTTTATATGATCTACTTGATTCTTCCAAATCTTTAGTGACCATATCGACGAAAGAGCTTACTAGGTGTCCTTGAGCGAATTTAGGATAGAATGTAGATTTTCGTTTGAAACTATTGGATGGAGGTATATCCGATCTAACTTCCTGATCGACACCAATTTGACTGGAGATAGCATCCTTGATAAAATACTTTTTAAAGGCCAATTTCTTAGCAAATTTATGGACGTCTGTGCAAAGATTGAAACTATTGGGACCGCACACTGGAGCAAAAGTAAGTCCCTTGCCCAGTACGCGCTTCTCCAATTTAGTCAAAGAATAGTGACTAATATTGAATACATTGGACTCCTGATTTCTCCTATTTATTCGCGTTCTACCAATACCCCCTCTTCTTCCTCTAGTCCTGGTTTTCTCTTTTTGTAGTTTTGAGGTGGTATGGGTTCCACATATGGTTTTATGATTTCCACATCTGGGAAGATGTGGTCCCTCTCCTTCCTCCACTCTAAAAAAGAGAAGTTAGTCTTATTACCAGGGGTAGGTAATGGTATATACGAAACACTATCTGTCTGGCTCCCTGACTCTATATCGGTCAGGACAGTGTATTTGTTACTCATAACAATTGGGGCTTGTTGTGTTTTGGTTATTAAATCATACCGTTCTTTAGCCTTTTTCTGTTGGAGATAAAGGTTTTTGTTATGTGTAGGTAATGGTACCTGGGCTATTTGGCTTGGAGCCAAGATGTTATTGCTAGGTTTTTTTAAAACTGGGACATTACCTCTTTGAGCTGGTTTAGCCTTATAGGTCCTAGTACTCTTATCATCTACCACTAATGGTGTGTGTTTAGTCTCTGATTTTTTACTTTCTTGTTTGTGATTGTTTTGACTCTCCTTAGATTTCTTATTCCAGGTGCGTTGGCATCCTGTATCGTAGTCAGTTTTATCCCGGAAAAATTTCCTTTGTTTGTTTTGGACTATTTCCAATTCCATTTGGTCTAACCTTTTTTTAATGGTAGGTTCCAGTAAAAGCAGTTCGTTGCTATCTTTAAAAGGTTCTAATTGTTTTTCCATATCTGAAATCTGCTCATCTAACTGTATTAGAGATTTTTTCCGATAATAAATCAATCATTTCATCAAGGAGAATGAACATAGATCTAATGTCTCGTTCCACTCCTTCATGAAAGCAGTGTTTTGTGTATCAGAAGTTGGTGACTTTGACACCCTCAAACCTCTTGGAATGCGGTGATTCTCCAAATATTTGCTCAGTGTGGTAACCTCCCACCACTGTTTACTTTCAAGAGTTAATGCTTTCTCTAACTGAGCCAATATTGGGTGAAAATCATCAATAACATTCTCAGAGATATGTATAGAGTCTGGGTCGTTGAAGATATGATCAACATTAGCATTCCTACGTGCTCTAAACGAAAATAATGAACTCATTATAGAACTTAAGTGTTTAGGTAATAGGATAAGTGATAAAGTGATTCAAAATGACAAAATAAGCAAAAGAAAAAAGCAGCTTACATCAATTTGTACAGGTACACAGAAAGAAAAAAAGAAGGTGATGTAGAATAGCGCTAATGAAAACTATACGATATGCCCTATATAGGGGTGAACACTAGTGGTGAGCTAGGCAGCCTGGGAAAAATCTGACGGTACAATCAGAACAATAGCATAAAACAAAAAGAGGTACCGGCGCCTAATAAGTCCAATTAGGAATAGTCCTTAATGTCCATTGGAAGTGATTCAAGTCCCAAGGTGATCCGCTGTCTCTTAGTCTTGGGGTGACCTGATCAAACTTCGTTCATGGGATTTGACACATGGAATAAAAAGAGAGATGATTAGTGCAACAATCTTATGAATAATCACATATAATAATCACATATACATGAATTCACAGACTTACCCTCCGGGTTCCTTAACTCAATCCACAATCCACACAATCCACAAACTCCGGGTTCCTTAACTTCAAGAACCCCCTCTCGTCCCACTTCGGACACCATATGTAGGCGGACGCTCACAGAGGTATGCAAGGGAGTCTGGTTATAGAGAAATTAAATAAGGCTTTTTATTGCGCCTGTTTCCGTAACATCAGGAAACCATCCAAACAAGGGGTAAACAAAGCTTCCATTCACTTGGGAATATTTCTAGTGAAATACTACTGTATGCAGTTCACACTCCCTTTAGATAAGCATGTCTCCCAGCCCCAAACATACAGTATAGCATGAAAATAAGCAGATATATAAAGTCTCATAATTCAACCTCACCCACTCCAGCGTACATCTGCGTTGCCCCAAAGGCACACAGCCTTTGGCGCAGCTGAAGGGCAGCCAAAGGGTGTGAGCCGTTTGCTGCCATTCGCTGATGTTAGTTGATGTTAAAGCTGCTCTATTTCTATCTGAAACGCACAAGCCATTTATCCCCTGTACCCAATTTTCCTACTTTATCTGTCCATGAAATGTCTGTGAAGTGACTGTATAACCCTGTTCTTTTATTGTAACCATGTATTTTTATAACTCTGTGCCCAGGACATACTTGAAAATGAGAGGTATATCTCAATGTATTACTTCCTGGTAAAACCTTTTTATAAATAAATAAAAATAAAATACAGGGGCAAGAACTCCAAGCCAATTATGTATCCCCGCTATGTCTGTCTCTATCTTCTCCATGCGCTTCTCCATCTTCTCCATCCGTTGATCCATATTTAGCATGGTCTCTAAAAGAAGATCTATCTTTACCAGCATACAGTTCTCAGGGATATCGACACTTAACCCTTTCAGCATGCGGTCTAATGAGCTGGATCTTGTGCATGGGGTGCTTTGGACTCCTGAGTGGATGGGTGCTGGAGCCGATGAGATACCTGTAGGGGTTCCTGTAGCGGACGCTCACAGAGGTATGCAAGGGAGTCTGGTTATAGTGAAATTAAATAAGGCTTTTTATTGAGCCTGTTTCCTTAACATCAGGAAACCATCCAAACAAGGGGTAAACAAAGCTTCCATTCACTTGGGAGTATTTTTAGTGAAATACTACTGTATGCAGTCCACACTCCCTGCATGTCTCCCAGCCCCAAACATATAGCATGAAAATAAGCAGATATATAAAGTCTCATAAATGAAAGTCTTATCTGTTCCTTGTGGTTTGGAGGGAAAATCTTCTATGTTCCTGCGTTGCTACCTGTCCTCAGGTTTTGTCAGCATTCAGGTTTAGAAGTTTCCCCTGTGTCTTGAAAGCAGCTCTGCTGTTTCTTCTGGCAGGGCTCAAGACAAGTTGTGAGAGTCACAGACAATCCCTGCTCTGTCTCCAAGTTCAGCTCAGGTGTGAGCTAAGGAGTCTCACTTCCTGTCTCAAAAGACAGGCTTTTCTAAGCAATCTAATCAGGCAGGTGGTGTTTGTTAATTGACTACCAGCAGTTAACCACCACACTGCTGGATTAGAGGCACATTAACTGAACAGGGATAACTCCCCTGTTACATACCTCCCCTGTTTGTGGGAAGCTCGGGCTTGCCACGGCCAAAGCCCATCCTTCCACTCTCATTCTAGATATCTCTGTGACTTGAATGAGAGTGGATGGAGGAAGAGAGCCCTCAGTCCTGCTGGGATTGGAGCCCTTTCTCCAGTTTATCCATGTCTCCTCCCGAAGGTGCTTGAGATCAGCACTCCTCAGTCGCTCGAGGAGGACTTTTTCTAAGTATAGTCTTTTTGCTATGTGCGCGGTCATGAGACAGTTACATGTTACAGTTCCCTGGAGAGAAGCGGCAGGGTCGTCAAGTGCAGGAGAAGGTGAAATGGGGGTTCCCAGGAGAGCAGCCCCAGCGTGGAGTGCAGGAGAAGGTGTCCTGGAGGTTCCCAGGAGAGAAACGGCAGCGTCATCGAGTAGTGCAGGAGAAGGTGAAATGTGGGTTCCCGGGAGAGCATCCCCAGCGTGGAGTGCAGGAGAAGGTGTCCTGGAGGTTCCCAGGAGAGAAACGGCAGCGTCATCGAGTAGTGCAGGAGAAGGTGAAATGTGGGTTCCCGGGAGAGCATCCCCAGCGTGGAGTGCAGGAGAAGGTGTCCTGGAGGTTCCTGGGAGAGAAACGGCAGCGTCGTCACAGAGTGCACGAGAATGTGTCCTGGCGGTTCGATGGGTTGGCTTCCATTTGTTTTGCTTTAAGGATATCAGCCAATGTCTTCTTAACATAATAAGGCTCTTCTTAAAAGCCTTAGCCTTTGGGGTCGTCAGGAGGTTTACTTTATTAGCCTTAGCCTGTCGCTTTGGCCTTGGGTTGGAAATGGCTCCCGCATTTCGCTTTTTGGGCACGGCAGAAGCAAGCGGATTGGTGCGTCGGTAAAATTGGGATTGATCCATGGGAGCAGATGGCATGTGCAGTATCTGGACAAGGGCAAGTTCAGATACAGATCATCGAGTGGTAGGCTATGCAATGTGTGTCACCTTTTATGTATGGCGACGAGGTGCAGGTGTAAAAAGTGGGCGTACTCTAATGTGACTCATTCACGTATAAATACACCATCCATTTTGTTGATTCACTGCACATTAAATACACAGACTAAACATCGAATATACATTCTTGTGCTTGTATTTCTTTCTACAAGCAGCGATGCCTGTTAAAAGATTTCTAAGGAACTCAGCATGAGAATAAAGGAGATGTACAAGAGAGGACAACGAATTTCAGATATTCAACGCTGGTTAAGTACTTCTGGCCTCGTTGTACCAAAAGACACCGTGAGCTATCATGCCCACGGTAAGACCAAAAAAGTCACGAGGACAGCAAAGGTAACTACCGCGTAAGTACACATACTGTAAAGTATTTTGAATATGTTTTCTTTACCGTGCAGTACTGCAATAGCACTTATTGTTTAGATGGCTTGTTGTTTGTAGCAGAACCATTTTCCTAGCAATTATTAGATACTGTATACTGTACTGTACAATTTGTTTTTGTGTTGCACCTCCTTCCTCAATTATCATTATTGCATTCTTGCATTCTTATAATCAATTCTATTTCAAAGTGAGTTGCACCTCTTTTCTTATTTATAACTCACTTCATTATTACTCATTATGAATCCCGCACTCACAACCCCCATTTCAGTATACTGTAAACAGTATGACACACACACCTAAAGTACCAGTATATTTATATAAATATATTATATACAGTATATATCTATTATAATTGTTATCGCCGTATATTTATATGATTATATTACTGTATATATATATATATATATATATATATATATATATATACAGAAGAGAGAGAGGAGAGAGCGCACACCCCATAGCGTAAAAACGTAAATTTATTGAGGGGAGGGGGAGGGGTGGATAAAAAATGCACTCACAAGGGTACAAGTTTTAAAAGCATATTGTGATATAATCACCACCATCCGGTAACTGCAACAGGTACTGGAATAAATCCTCGGTCCCAGGATGGTATTGAACCACGTTGTTTGCAGGATGTCCTGGGCTTGGTGATGGTATGAAACGATTTCCAACGATACCAGGAACACACCGCCCTGCCTGGAGTTCTCTGCGATATCCGGCGCTCAAATCAGTTGGTAGCTGCGCTCCGTGATGACGTAATGTCCTTGCGTGCGTGATGACGCTCCCTGACGCGTTTTGTCACACACGGGTGACTTTTTCAAAGGGTTGTGAGACAGAGTGATATGTCCGCATATATATACCCTAATGGATAATTAATAGTCCCTACAAGCAGCTGGGTATACTCGTTAAAGTCAAAGGAGCTTAAGTGGCTTTCACGTGAATTAGTTCTTATAATGCGAGAGACATTTGAATACATATAATAAATACCACATATTGATAAGAGCCGTTAGATTCTATCTATACTCTGAAGAGTACATAAACCAGATTATACAATCAATATAACTTTCAATTCGCAGTGGACATGACAATGTAGACAATTTAAAGAAAATTTAAGGAAAACATAAAGAAAATACATCGATTATAATTGACACTTATAAATCATGACACTTATAAATCATGAAGGTTTTAAACTATATGGATGTAACCCAATAGGGAATTAATGCAAATGTAAATAATTTCCCAGATTTAACAAGTGCCAATGATGATACAAATAATAACAGGTGATAATAATAATCTATTTATCCTAAAACATCTATTATAACTTAAAACATGTCCCAAACATAGTTATACATGAATACTTTTTAAGAAAGGCTTTATGCCTCATATCAATGGCGATAACATGCCAACTTGTGGTTGAATATATAAATATACACAGAAAACGGGGGAGTAAGGGATTGATCAAACTAATCCATACTGAATGTGTAGAAACTTTATAATAATAATTCAATTGATAATGAAAGATAGGTGCAACTGTGAACTGAAGTGAATCAGAGAAAGTGAGGGGTACAATGGTTTGTACACCAAAAGAAATTCACTTAAATGCACACTACCCAAAATTTAAAATTTAACCTTTAATAGTCAATCCTTAAAACATATATTACCAATTTGTCAATGTGATAACGTATAAAAATGAATTAAATAAATAAATAACTAGTGCAACTAGGCAGTCTCTGATGTTTAAATGTTCCAGTATATTCACAAAGCTGGAAGATGGGAGACTGCTAGGGTGCAAACAGCCGGAGTGAGCAAAAAAGCCCACTACTTCATTGATCAGCCTAATAGATAATAAACATCATGAGGGTTATTGGCATGAACTCTTAAACAGGACCTTGACTAATGCAGCAAGTCTCCCTAGCAGTCTCCCATCTTCCAGCTTTGTGAATATACTGGAACATTTAAACATCAGAGACTGCCTAGTTGCACTAGTTATTTATTTATTTAATTCATTTTTATACGTTATCACATTTACAAATTGGTAATATATGTTTTAAGGATTGACTATTAAAGGTTAAATTTTACATTTTGGGTAGTGTGCATTTAAGTCAATATATAAATATACACACATATTTGTTAGATACAGTATACAAAATGACGATAAAACAAATGGTACAACAAATGTATACCAATATAGTGGCAAAGGAGGATAAATGTCCAAGTATGTATCTATATACAGCAGTTAAGTCCCATGCAGTCTATGCTGGTCTGATATTTATATATTTAATAAAGATGAATATGAACCCTAGGGTCCTGTATGTTGTTGAATTTAATAAGGTAGATAACTGATCGTAATGTCTGGGGTAATTAATACCACTATATAGGACAAAAATGGTCTCAAGGAGCTTTCAAAAAATATATAAACACAGGACATGTATTTATATATATATATATATACATACACACATGTATAATAATTGTAAGATAACTAGTATACACATATGTACAATATGAAAATTATACATATATATAAATTATATAATTAAAAGAAATGAATAATATATAAGAAAAAGATTATATATATATGTATTAATAAAATAAATTTTATGTAAAAAAATGAAAATATATGTGTAAATATTATATGAAAATTATAAAAAAATAATATTAAAATTTATATGAAAAAAATATATATATATATATTCTAATTGAATAATGACCAAAGCTTCAAAGACAAGGATGGATCTAGGTGAGATCCAGACAAAGAGATGGCAGAGGATACAGAGGAGGACAATGAGCAGGAAGGGGTGTCCGCGGGAAGAACTATACTAAAGTACTAACATCCAGGCATTCATTCAATCCTCCAGGGGTCAGGGTCCCTAACTGGTGGATCCAGAATGTTTCTCGCCTGCAGAGAGTTTTGAAATGATCACCCCCTAAGGCACAAGGAGAAATGGACTCAAGTCCCATGATGGTCAGTGATTTAGGATCCTGACTATGATGTGATTTAAAGTGTCGTGAGACGCTATGCGAATTTAGGCCCTTGATCACATTTCTCCTGTGCTCCAGGAAGCGAGTACCAAGTGACCTAGTGGTGCGGCCTACATATTGTAGACCGCATCCACACTGGATCAGGTATACAATATATGTACTAAGACAATTTATTGAGGTATTAATTATATGTATTGTTCCTCTGCTGGCAGAACAAAACTGGGATTTTTAAGAATGTGTCTGCAGGTGATACATCTGCTACGTCCACATGGGTGATTACCTAAAAGGCCTGGACGAATGGCAACTTGGGATGTATTTGCTGACCTCAGTTTGGTAGGAGCCACAAGGCTCTTAATGTTCCTAGCCTTCCTATAGACTATAGCAGCTTTCTCTGGTATAGTAGCTTTCAAATGGGGGTCACATCTGAGGATAGTCCAATGGTTTCTCAAAATTGCATTAATTGATCTAAATGACTGATTGAATGTAGTTATAAACCTAACTGTGGATGGTCTTGCTTTCATATGTTCAATCGGAGCATCATAACTTGAACATACCCCCCCTACCTGATTTAGTTTTTGATTTCTTCAGTAGAGCTGACCTCTCCATGGAACTAGTTTTGTTGAGTGAGTCGGAGACCAGATCCGGATCATAGCCTCTGGATATGAATTTTTCGCCAAGTAGTTTGGACTGATTGGCAAAATCTACATCTCTGGTACAATTTCTCCGCAACCTGTGAAACTGGCCCAAAGGGACATTGTCGAGCCATTGTTTGTGGTGATTGCTCGACGCATGAACATAACTATTAACAGACACGGATTTGAAGTGCGTGATAGTAGTGATATTAGATTCCGTGTCTGCAGTAAGAACCAAATCAAGGAATACAGTGGCTACAGCATTAATTTCGAATGTAAATTTCAATCCAAATTGATTATCATTAAAGGAACTCAAAAGACCAGATAGAACAGACTCTTCACCATCCCAAATAAGAATAATATCATCTATGAAACGGCCATAGTAAACAAGACCCGCTCCAAAATTGGTATTTTGCCACACAGAATTCTCCTCCCAGTGCTCTAGGAAGAGATTGGCATAGCTAGGAGCGAATCTTGTTCCCATGGCCGTATGGTATTATATCGAAAGCAGAATTTAAGTTTTTGTATTCTACACATGCACGCACTCCCATTTTTTATCATTTACCCAAAATTCACAAATCCCTGCTCAATCCCCCTGGCAGGCCCATAGTCTCTGGGGTGGAGTCTATGACGTCGAGTCTATCCCAGTATGTGGATTATTATCTCCATCCCTATGTAGCTATGCTCAGGTCCCACATCAGGGATACACTCCATGTCATAGACTCCATCTCAGATATTCAGTGGAAATCCACTTATCTATGGGCTACATGTGATGTTACATCTCTCTATACTTGCATAGATCACGCCAAGGGGATTGAAGCGATTAGATACTGGCTAGACAGGGATCCTACTTTTCCAGACAAACACAAGCACTTCATTCTTAATAGTATTCACTTTATCCTTACTCACAATTATTTTTTGTTTCAAGATAATTATCACTTACAAATCTGTGGAACGGCCATGGGAACAAGATTCGCTCCTAGCTACGCCAATCTCTTCCTAGGGCACTGGGAGGAGAATTCTGTGTGGCAAAATACCAACTTTGGAGCGGGTCTTGTTTACTATGGCCGTTTCATAGATGATATTATTCTTATTTGGGATGGTGAGGAGTCTGTTCTATCTGGTCTTTTGAGTTCCTTTAATGATAATCAATTTGGATTGAAATTTACATTCGAAATTAATGCTGTATCCACTGTATTCCTTGATTTGGTTCTTACTGCAGACACGCAATCTAATATCACTACTATCACGCACTTCAAATCCGTGTCTGTTAATAGTTATGTTCATGCGTCGAGCAATCACCACAAACAATGGCTCGACAATGTCCCTTTGGGCCAGTTTCACAGGTTGCGGAGAAATTGTACCAGAGATGTAGATTTTGCCAATCAGTCCAAACTACTTGGCGAAAAATTCATATCCAGAGGCTATGATCCGGATCTGGTCTCCGACTCACTCAACAAAACTAGTTCCATGGAGAGGTCAGCTCTACTGAAGAAATCAAAAACTAAATCAGGTAGGGGGGTACGTTCAAGTTATGATGCTCCGATTGAACATATGAAAACAGGACCATCCACAGTTAGGTTTATAACTACATTCAATCAGTAATTTAGATCAATTAATGCAATTTTGAGAAACCATTGGAGTATCCTCAGATGTGACCCCCATTTGAAAGCTACTATACCAGAGAAAGCTGCTATAGTCTATAGGAAGGCTAGGAACATTAAGAGCCTTGTGGCTCCTACCAAACTGAGGTCAGCAAATACATCCCAAGTTGCCATTCGTCCAGGCCTTTTAAGTAATCACCCATGTGGACGTAGCAGATGTATCACCTGCAGACACATTCTTAAAAAATCCCAGTTTTGTTCTGCCAGCAGAGGAACAATACATATAATTAATACCTCAATAAATTGTCTTAGTACATATATTGTATACCTGATCCAGTGTGGATGCGGTCTACAATATGTAGGCCGCACCACTAGGTCACTTGGTACTCGCTTCCTGGAGCACAGGAGAAATGTGATCAAGGGCCTAAATTCGCATAGCGTCTCACGACACTTTAAATCACATCATAGTCAGGATCCTAAATCACTGACCATCATGGGACTTGAGTCCATTTCTCCTTGTGCCTTAGGGGGTGATCGTTTCAAAACTCTCTGCAGGCGAGAAACATTCTGGATCCACCAGTTAGGGACCCTGACCCCTGGAGGATTGAATGAATGCCTGGATGTTAGTACTTTAGTATAGTTCTTCCCGTGGACACCCCTTCCTGCTCATTGTCCTCCTCTGTATCCTCTGCCATCTCTTTGTCTGGATCTCACCTAGATCCATCCTTGTCTTTGAAGCTTTGGTCATTATTCAATTAGAATATATATTTTTTTTCATATAAATTTTAATATTATTTTTTTATAATTTTCATAATATTTACACATATATTTTCATTTTTTTGCATAAAATTTATTTTATTAATATATATATAATCTTTTTCTTATATATTATTCATTTCTTTTAATTATATAATTTATATATATGTATAATTTTCATATTGTACATATGTGTATACTAGTTATCTTACAATTATTATACATGTGTGTATGTATATATATATAAATACATGTCCTGTGTTTATATATTTTTTGAAAGCTCCTTGAGACCATTTTTGTCCTATATAGTGGTATTAATTACCCCAGACATTACGATCAGTTATCTACCTTATTAAATTCAACAACATACAGGACCCTAGGGTTCATATTCATCTTTATTAAATATATAAATATCAGACCAGCATAGACTGCATGGGACTTAACTGCTGTATATAGATACATACTTGGACATTTATCCTCCTTTGCCAATATATTGGTATACATTTGTTGTACCATTTGTTTTATCGTCATTTTGTATATCTAACAAATATGTGTGTTTACATATGTGTGTATATTTATATATTCAACCACAAGTTGGCATGTTATCGCCATTGATATAAGAGGCATAAAGCCTTTCTTAAAAAGTATTCATGTATAACTATGTTTGGGACATGTTTTAAGTTATAATAGATGTTTTAGGATAAATAGATTATTATTATCACCTGTTATTATTTGTATTATCATTGGCACTTGTTAAATCTGGGCAATTATTTACATTTGCATTAATTCCCTATTGGGTTACATCCATATAGTTTAAAACCTTCATGATTTATAAGTGTCATGATTTATAAGTGTCAATTATAATCGATGTATTTTCTTTATGTTTTCCTTAAATTTTCTTTAAATTGTCTACATTGTCATGTCCACTGCGAATTGAAACTGATATTGATTGTATAATCTGGTTTATGTACTCTTCAGAGTATAGATAGAATCTTACGGCTCTTATCAATATGTGGTATTTATTATATGTATTCAAATGTCTCTCTCATTATAAGAACTAATTCACGTGAAAGCCACTTAAGCTCCTTTGACTTTAACGAGTATACCCAGCTGCTTGTAGGGACTATTAATTATCCATTAGGGTATATATATGTGGACATATCACTCTGTCTCACAACCCTTTGAAAAAGTCACCCGTGTGTGACAAAACGCGTCAGGGAGCGTCATCACGCACGCAAGGACATTACGTCATCACGGAGCGCAGCTACCAACTGATTTGAGCGGTGGATATCGCAGAGAACTCCAGGCAGGGCGGTGTGTTCCTGGTATCGTTGAAAATCGTTTCATACCATCACCAAGCCCAGGACATCCTGCAAACAACGTGGTTCAATACCATCCTGGGACCGAGGATTTATTCCAGTACCTGTTGCAGTTACCGGATGGTAGTGATTATATCACAATATGCTTTTAAAACTTGTACCCTTGTGAGTGCATTTTTTTTTCCCCCTCCCCTCAATAAATTTACGTTTTTACGCTATGGGGTGTGCGCTCTCTCCTCTCTCTCTTCTGCAGATTCCTTTCGGATGTGGTTAATCCTTTGAGAGCAGCCGGAGACCCCCAACACTATTTGCATTTTTCATTTTTCTATTTTTATTGGACAATCCAATTGAGGACTGGTATCACTCTCTTTCTATTGTTTTTTTATATTTTTTATATTTTTTATATATTTTATATCATATTATCCTTTCCATTGTATATGTAACCCTGTTTATGCATCTATATTGGGTGTCACTTATCACCATTTGGTATTCATTAGATTATAGCACACTATATACAATTGATTCAATTTTATAATTGATTCACATATACCCACTAGGATAGGCACTTAGTTGTTTCATTAACACATTTAAATAGATTATAAATTTATACACCTCACTAATTTACCCCTATAGGCGCTGCTTTTTTGTTTTTGTTTGTCAATATATATATATATATATATATTATATATATATATATATATATATATATATATATATATATATATATATATATACATATAGTGCTGTATATTTATATAACTACAGTATATAGTATTATATATATTTAACCATACTGTAGGCCTGAGCATAAATGATGTACTGTACTTGTGGCCTACTGTAACGTATTGTTGTTTTTCCTTTATACTGTAGGGAGACAACTCTTCTGGTTGACCAAATAAGTGAAAAGAATGATGAGAAGAGTGCCTTAAGGGTCAAAGACACTCTGCATAAAAATCACAATCTAACCGTATCAGAGACCAGCATCAAGAAGATGAGACGCAGAATTGGATGGAAATATGGACGTGTGAGGTTAGTACTGGACAGTACAGGAGGTAAAAGTGTGGTTTAAGAAACTGTACTGTACCTATAAAATTATTCCTTGTCATTACAGAGCATACCCTATGACAAGGGACGTCAACAAGATCAAGAGTGGTCCATGCATGGATCGATAGTGGCGAACTTTTTCAGGATTGCATCTCTTTACTGACGAGTCTACTGTATCGCTGGAGAGATTTGCCACCTTTGCATTCCACAAACAAGGACGCATATCTATGAAGCCACGTCCAAAACACCCAGTGAAGATGCATGTGTGGGGTGCCATCTCTAGACGTGGACCAGGATGCATTGTCATCTTTGATGGTAAAATAATGCACAAAGCCTTATGCACTGTACTGTACTACTGTAGTGTGCATTATTTTGAGCACATTTGTTTTCTTGTTACAGGAATCATGAATAAAGTTTTTTTCCAAGAGAAAATAGTGCCTGAGATTGTGGAATACATCACACGTGAATTCCCAGATGGTCACCGTTTCTACCAGGACAACGATCCCAAACATACCGTGTCAGCATGCGCATATTCTAGCCTGTGGTATCAACTGGGTGAAGACGCCAGCGGAGTAAGTACGGTAACCGTGTCTCATTTTTTCCCACTGTTTACTGTGTATCTCTTTAACGAATTCTCTTTTTTTTCCTCCTCCAATGACAGACCGCCAGACTTCAATCGTATCTAAATGGTCTGGCATCAGCTGAAGGATCATATCCGAAAAGTGGTGAAACCCTCAAAAAAGGATGAGTTGGCGAATGGCGTACTGAGTTTTTCGAACAATGTACTCACCGTGGAACGATGTAATAAATATATCGACCATATTGCGACTGTGTTGCCCATTGTCATAGAGCGTAATGGGCATGCATCAGGAAGGTAGTATGGTACAGTACTGTACTGTAGTATGGTAAGTACAGGCACACCAAGTACAGTATGATACAGGTAAGTATGGCGCAGATTGTTTTACAGTATACAGCATGCACTTAACTGCACTCATTATTTCTTTTCAGATAGAGTTGCACTACCAATCTTGTTACAAAGTATTGTACAGTACTGTAGTTATACAGTAGTTATAATGTATAATGAGTTCCAGTATATAGCAGTTTGACAGTAGTAACTGCAAAGTCCAATATGGAGTATTTATACTGTACACAATGCCATTATATGCACTTAACTGCACTCATTTTTTTCTTTCCTTTTCAGAGAGATCTGCACAAAAAAAGGACGGGCGGGAAGAGAGGGGTTGTGTGAACTGTGTGTATAGTGTATCTACAGTCATGATTTACACAACCCCCCCCCCTCTCTCAATGAACTACAGAATGCAATGTGGCCATGACGAAGAAGAGAAAGACTAAAAATTTGTATTACTGTTTTTCTTATTATAAATTTGCATTATTCATGATTATTTGTATTTTTCATTCTTCCATGATTATCCACCAACCCTCAATTTTCAACTGACAGAAGAACTAAAGTACAAAGAAGATAAAGACTGAAATTTGTATTATTCATGATTATTTGTATTTTTTATTACTGATAAAATAAATATTTCTTTACATTCACGATAGTCATAATCATTGAAACACCCCCCCTCCCATGGCGGGTGGTTAAATGGCCCAGAAGGACTAATCAGATTAACATATTAAATTCGGGAAGGTGTGGATAAACATTTCTATTCACGTTGTAAGACTTGTGTGTGAAGTGGTGGGTGGGGGGAGTGCTTGAAGGGCCCAGAAGGGCTAATCAGATTAACATATTAAATTCGGGAAGGGATTATCACATGCGCATGCGTTACCGTAAACAAAGCCTCAAAGGGTTGGGAGGGGTGGATGGATGAGTCATTCTCATGGTTTGTGAGAGGTGTCGATAAGACATTGAAATCCTTGAGCATTGAACTTCTAATTGAATGGAAGTTATGTGGTTCAGTTGTGCGGGGGTGAGAGGGGGGGAAAGCTGTATGAAGGATTACCTGTAGTTCAAAGACATATTTTCAACAGGTCAGCATATGTTTTGATCCCCACACCCCCAAATAAAAATCACAGTACTATGCCACCCACCTCATAAAGAACGGGGGGAAAAAATACTTTTATTTTCAGACTACTGTACAACTTCTAATTGAATGGGAAGTTATACACGCATGCACATTAATAATCAACAAGGTCCCAGGTCCCAAAGAGAATTACACGCAGGCGTAGAACTGTGAGAGCAGGCTCGGGAAGATTAAAGCCACAAAGCCAACCATTTGAAAATGAATGGTTTGTGAGAGGTGTCGATATGAAGTTGAAATCATTGAGCCTTTTGTGTGTGCGGGGGGAGGGGGGAAGCTGTATGAAGGATTACCTATAGTTCAAAGACATATTTTCAATAGGTCAGCATAATGTTTTGATCCCCACAACCCCTATTAAAAATCACAGTACTATGCCACCCACCTCATAAAGAATGTGCATGACTAGTGTAGAATTAAAAAGCAACAATACTGATTGATTCTAATAATATCCAGAAGTGCTATGCAAGCCCATGTCGATAAACGGAAAAAAATAGATATTTGTAAAACTTGATTCTCATAATATCCAGAATTGCTATGCAAGCCCATGTCGATAACCGAAAAAAAATATATATGTTTGTAAAACTTGATTCTCAGAATATCAAGAATTGTTATGCAGGCACATGTCGAGAAAAGAAAAAAATACTTTTTTCAGACTACTGTAGAACTTCTAATTCAATTGGAAGTTATACACGCATGCACATTAATAATCAACAAGGTCCCATGCGCAGAAATGTAAGACCACGCTCGGGAAGATTCAAGCCAGAAAGCCATCCATTACAAATGAAATGTGTGGGAGAGGTGTACACTGGCGACACACTTTATTCGAGCTCGGCTAGTCCCACGAATTCGGGTATACCCGGGTGTTTTGAGGTTTGTGACTGTTTTCTGCCCGAGTGCATTGAGTTATTTTCCGGCAGGGATTGAAGCATTTTATTCCCGCTGGCTGCAATACTGCACAGTACATATATATATATACTGCATTACAATTCATGAATTTATGCCATCTGGTAGACACGTGAAGCATTGCAGCCTATTAAATCCTAATCATTATCATTTAACAGATCAGCCGCCCATCAGCCAGGCATGAACCCAGGCTGGGAAGGCAAATGCAACGGGGCTTGCCAGAGGTTAGGAGCGGCGCATTCCAGGTATCTGCCAGGTACATACCGGGTATTTGCTCGAATAAAGTGTGTCGGTGCAGTAGATAAGAAGTTGAAATCCTTGAGCGTTGTGTGTGCGGGGGCGAGGGGCGAGGGGGATGGGGTGAGCGCTGTATAATGGATTATCAGTTCAAATAAATTTTTTCAAAACGTCATCATAATGTTTAATGCGCTGAAATGTGATAATGTAATACGCCTATGCGTTTCAACATTGTTCAAATGAGACATACTGTACAGTACACGCATGCGCATAATATAAAAACAGTATGAAAATAAGTAAAAGTATTGATTACTAAATAATACATATAGAAATGTGATTTTATATTCGAAGAAGACGCAACATTATATTTTTGTAATACTGTATAAATCTTCCAATTTACAATTACTGCGCACGCACACACAGACTTGCAGAAAATGTACGGCTGTACTGTACAGTAGGTTGAATTTCTATTAGATTTTTAAGACAACAGCTCGCGAGCGCCCACCTGTGTTTTTAGACGGTATTGCAGTTTTGCAGACAGCGCTAAAAATCCGAGCGCTAACATATCGTTAACATATCGCAAACCGCTCTGGAAAAAAACAAAACAGACCGCATCTGGCCGCGGTTATCAGAGCGACGCGGCTACGGCTGCATTAGGATAAAGGCTGCCGCAGCTGTATGTAGGAACTGCCCTATACCAAGGATTCTTTTCTTTTCCCAAGCCACAAAGGGGTATTTCGCCTTCCCCTCCTGAAACTGCTGATTCTTAGTGAATGGTAGATATAGCAACTTGTTTCTTTGTAAAGATAGTGCTTTCCAAGCCCTATACACGTTTTATACGTGCTAAATAATAAAGTTTTTTCTTTTATAGCTATTGGGACCTCCTGTGATGACATATGTAATAAATATGCCAGGTTTACATCTGGACTTTGTTGTTGGTCAATTTCATGTACAGTATTGTGAAATAATTTGTATGATTGATCCAGTCTCCCATGTATCTCAAAATAGCAGCCAAATTGTACAGTCTAAGTAAGGGAAGATTTACACCTCTATTTCTTTTATGTTGTCATTTTGCCATACTTATTCTAGGTTTTTTGTTTTTCCCTATAAAAACTTGGAATGCTTTGTTTAGCGCTTTTTCGGCTTTGTCTCTTATTATAATTGGTAACATCTGTAATATATATATATCATTTTAGGGAAGATTGTCAACTTTACAAGATGGCATCTCCCAAGAAATGTTACATTTTTGTAGTCTTCGTGTGACATTGTCTATCAATGGTTTAACATTGATACTATATAATTGATGAATATCACTAGGGTTGAGTACACCCAAAAATATGATGTGGTTTTGTGCCCATTTGAATGGGAAGGGACCCTTCCACCCTATCTTTTGTTTGCAATTAAGAGCTAATGCCTCTGATTTTTCATAGTTGATGGTTAAACCTGAGATTTTACCATATGTTTGTATTGCCTCTATAATAGCTGGCATTGCCTCTTGAGGGGTTGAAATGAAAAGGAGCATATCGTCTGAAAAGGCTGTGATTTTTAATTCCTTGTCGCCTATTTGGATACCCTTAAAATTCTCCATCTTTTTTAGGTGTCCAATTAAGGGGTCTAGACTGTCTCCCGGGAACAAAACCTGTTTGTTCTGGAGATAGCATAGTGGGGAGTATATTTTTGAGACGGTTTGTGTATATTTTTTTAGAATTTGGGCCTGTATGACAACGGTTGTTCTGGGTCTCTGCTTGGTTTTGGGAGAACAATTATTTTTGCTAGATTGAATTTTTGTGGCATTCTTTGTGTCTTACTTATGTGGTTATATAGATTGTTCAGTGATATTGTTATTTCAGTGTTTAATCATTTATAATATTGTGCGCTAAGACCATCCGGTCCTGGTGATATGTTTTTTAAAGTGCAATGATGGTTTCCTGTACTTCCAGGGTTGTTATACAGTAGGTTTATCTAGTGCCTCCCTATTTGTTTGGGAGATTTGGAGAAGATTTGCTTATTTTATAAAATTTTCTCCCATTTATTTTTCATCTGGGATTGTTGTGTAAAGTTCTTTTTGTAATTTAGGAATGTTGCACACTTTTCTGTGGCCTTTGTTGTTCTGCTGTCCTCCTTGGTGCTAATAGACACTATTTGATTAGCGACGTCCATTCTGTAGCTGGGGAGCGTTGCCCCAGACTGGGGTTGCTGAACTCTTCAGGAACTGCAGGATCTGTTGGTCCCAAATGCAGGGGGATGGTGACATCCTTAGTTGGCAGGGGTACCAAAGGCTCCCCTGCCTGGGCAAGTGCATTGCTTGCACTTCTGGTGATGGCTGCTACAGGAGCAGAAACCTCAAACAAGCAGATGGTGTCCGTGTGCCCTCAGGTGGTCCCTGCAGGTGTCTGGTGGTCCCCGTGGGTGTCTGGGGGTCTTCGGGTAGTCCCTGCAGGTGTCCGCTGGCCTGCAGTTCCAATCCCGTGCCCCCAAAAATTGACCAATACTTTGGAATAAATACACCCCCCTCCCCTCCTACCCCCCTACAGAGGGTCATCATAGTCAAGGGGTCTGTCAGGACACTTTAGTGGGTCACTAAATCCCTATAGTACTACTGCGTGTCCCTGATCTCCCTGTCTAATTTTCCCTCCCCATCACGACACTGTAATCAGTCGGATGGGGGGGGAGGCTGCTGACCGCCTGGGTCTACGGTCGATCAGTCCACTGGGTCACGCTTGGCTCATCCATAACAGGGACCCTCTGTCTCCCTGACATCTCTCGCTTCCACTCCTAGAGGCAAGCTGGGGAGCTGTCTCCCCTTGCTCCACAGATCCTTCCCTAAACTTCAAAGTTGTAGCTGGGGAGCGTTGCCCTGGACTGGGGTTGCTGGACTCCTCAGGGATCCCAGGATCTGTTGGTCCCAAATGCAGGGGATGGTGACATCCTTAGTGGACAGGGGTACCAAAGGCTCCCCTGCCTGGGCAAGTTCCCTGCTTGCACTTCTGGTGATCGCTGCTACTGGAGCAGCATCCTCCTCAAACGAGCAGATGGTCCCCGTGGGTGTCTGTGGGCTATCGGGTGGTCCCTGCAGGTATCTGGGGGTCCTCGGGCGGTCCTCGTTAGTGTCCGGGGGTGCCCGCTGGCCTGCGGTACCAAGCCTGTGCCCCCCCAAAAATTGACCAATACTTTGAAATAAATATACCCCCCTAACACATATACTACAGTAATGGGCAAAATTACTATTAGAGTAGAACACACAGATAAATGATCACAAAGGATCACAAAAAGCCCCCAGTAATTGCACTCTAAATAGGTGACACTAAAATTAGTAGTGTCAACTCAATAGAAGCCAAAAATAGCCAAACCCCTCAGTGGGGTCAACCGCAAAAGGTCACACTCAAGTACACAAAAATAATAAAGTTTTATTAAACCAATAAAGTTAAATCCCGACAAAACACCATAAAAATGCATAAATAAAATCCCCATGCGTTTGAGGCAAGCAGATAGGCAGTATATTATAATGTTTAAAGCCTAAATAGCATAAACAATAGCAATAGTGCTATGCACTGATATACAGTCCCACACAAGCTATGTACTTGTGTATGTACAAGCTGTATGAGCAATAAACAAACCATGCAGAGTCTATGGCAGCAAAATAATGCTTATGACTATCAGTAGGAACAGAATAAGTCATACAGCAGGGTAAGTATACGACCTGAAAGCATACAGTATGTGTATGCGTGTGAACAGATGCAGTCCTGGGAAGTAACCGGAGCGGACCTTGACTCCAAACAGCACCACGTGATCGTCAACGTGCTGACGTCACGCTACCCCGATGTACGTTTCACGCGTCACAGCGCGCTTTCTCAAGGGGGAGGAGTAAAACGGAATGGTCAGTGTGGCCTAATATACACTCCCAAATCAGGGAGGAGCGGACTAATTGCTCGTCCTAATAGTGTAGAGCAATGGCGAAGTAGGGATATATATTAACCCATAAATAGCTTCGCAAACAAATAAATGGGAATCTGGGGGGGGGGGGGGAGGGGACATGAAATGGGGTCTGTAAATGGGAAAGCCAAATAAACAATATAGTGGTATGTACTGAATGTACCCCATATACGAGATGGAGGTAGTAATTGCAAAGTAAATAAACAAATGAATGAATAAAATCCCCAATGAACCATCCACAGGGACTAATAGGCACAGAAGTGACCAAATCAAGGAGATGCAGAAAATAAACAGGGGAATCGGGGGGGGGGACGTGAAATGGGGACTGTAAATGTGAAAGCCAAATCTTATTATATATTTGTGAAAGCACTGGTACCTGTCTGCATCTCCTGTGTCCCTAGGGGAAATCTCATTGGTCCCTTGGCCCGCCCGCCCCCGCACCTCTCATTGGCCTGAGGCGGAGTGACGACACACACACACACACACACACACCTCCCGCTCTCTTACCCGCCGGTCCCGGAGGCTCCGCCTCTTCCTCCCCGAACATCAGCCTCCAAGTCATCGTGACCCGCGTGCACCTCCTCCTCTCCCCATGTCTCCCTTTTTCCCGCGCTTTCACCCCCCACCTGGCGCCGCTACAGTCAGCAGGGGAGCGGAGCGAGCGCCCGGGACACCCCCCACGGCTCTCAATTGTGTGCACGCGCGCGCGCCTCCGTGCTCTCCTCCTCCCCGGGATGCCGCTGTGTCCGCTCCCCGCACTCTCCGCACTGCGACCCGCCTCCTGTACTGGCTGCACGGGTTCCCACACCTGCAGCTCTCCCTGTGGCCCGGGGGCAGCGACTTCAACCCCATGGACAGCGGCTACCGGCAGGTCAGTGCCACCCGCGGCCTGTGTGCAGGGGGTGTGTAAGTGCCACGGCCTTTGTACAGGACGTGACTGTGTCTGTCCTTAGCCTGGTAGTGGGTGCAGCTCTGTCTGTGGGACAAGGTGCAGCCTGTGGCTGTGAAGTTCCCTGTGTCAGTGGGTGCAGCCTGTGGCTGTGATGCCCCCGTGTCAGTGGGTGCCTGTGATGCTGTGAAGTTCCCTGTGTCAGTGGGTGCAGCCTGTGGCTGTGATACCCCCATGTCAGTGGATGCCTGTGATGCCCCCGTGTCAGTGGGTGCCTGTGATACCCCTGTGTCAGTGGGGGCATGTGATGCCCCCCCTGCCCTTTGCCCCCCGCCCCTCCCTGCCCTTTGCCCCCCGCCCAACCCTGCCCTTTGCCCCCCCGCCCCTCCCTGCCCTTTGCCCCCCCGCCCCTCCCTGCCCTTTGCCCCCCCCCGCCCCTCCCTGCCCTTTGCCCCACCCGCCCCTCCCTGCCCTTTGCCCCCCTGCCCCTCCCTGCCCTTTGCCCCCCTGCCCCTCCCTGCCCTTTGCCCCTCAGACCTTTGCCCTCCGTGCCCCTTGGCCCCCCGCCCTTCCACGCCCCTCCCCCCGCCCTTCCACTCCATGCCCCCTGCCCTTCCACGCCCGTGCAACGCCGGGTATATCAGCTAGTAAACAATAAAGTGGCATGTACTGAATGTACCCCATATACGAGATGGAGGTAGTAATTGCAAAGTAAATAAACAAATGAATGAATAAAATCCCCATTGAACCATCCACAGGGACTAATAGGCACAGAAGTGACCAAATCAAGGAGATGCAGAAAATAAAAAATGAATAAATGAAAAAATGAATAAAGAATATAAGGTAGTGTAGATGTGTAGAAATGAACTATTCTGACGGATCCGCCTATAGAGTCAAAACGGAACCTACTAAGTTGAAATTAAATAGTAAGGTCCTTTATACCGGGATCCCTCTACCCATATTCAAAGAAAAGAAGAAAAAATAAAACCTTCATTAAGTCCATGAGGTGAAAGTGTGTTTAACGTATGAATCCACCTACATTCGCATTGTCGCAGTTTAATGTCCCAGTTGCCCTTGCGTGGGCCCCAGGGTATATGCGCAATGCCCATAAAACGTAAATTTGAAGCATCTCCCTAGTGTATGTCATTTATGTGCCTGGCCACCGACGTGTCAAGTCTATTCTGAACTGAACGTAGATGTTCCAAAATGCGTACCTTAAAGGCTCTGTGGGTTTCCGCAACGTATTGTTTACCACAAGAACATTGAATCAAATACACCACCCCTTTGGTAAGACAGTTAATAAAGTCTTTGGTGGTGTAGATGATTTGTGATTTGGGGTCGGTGAACGTTTTACTAACTTTAATTGAAGGGCAAGCCTTACAACGTACACAGGTGTATGTACCACAGGGTTTATTACCTAGCCATGTGCGTGTAGGTTTTGTCTGGAAGTGGCTTTTTACTAGATGATCACGAAGGTTACGTGCTCTGCGACTAACCATATTCGGTGTAGTCTGTAGTATTTTTGATAAATCATCATCTTGGAGTAAGATATGCCAGTGTTTAGTTAAAATCTGGTGGATGGATTGCCACTGACTACAAAGGGTGCCAATGAAGCGTATAGTATGTGCATTTTCATCGTCAGATCTCGGATGTTCAGTAAGTAAAGTTAGCCTTGGGGTGTTAAGTGACCTGTGGTATGCCTTCTTAACAACTGATTTTGTGTATCCTCTTTCCATAAAGCGTTTGGTAAGATCTTTGGCCTGCATCTTAAATTCTGTCATGCTAGAGCAATTTCTCTTTAAACGGAGAAACTGACCTGTAGGAGTATTGTGTATCAGTTGTCTAGGATGGTGACTATCTGCTTTCAGAAGACTGTTTGTCTACTGCGGTCTATTACATACCTGCTGTTCTGCCAAATGCTGACATAACCACTCACCTGTTGTAAGTAGGCACTTAGTAGAGCCAAGATTTTCTACAAATTGTATGCTATTTTACTGCACCATCATTTTTCATTATTTTTTTATTCTGGGGTGTTCCTGATACCATCGCTCCCTTCCAACACCTGGACCTACATTATCTTGAGGGGAATCTGTACATATTCCCTGTGAAGGTTGAGAATCTGTTTTTGTTGCACCTTACAATTCACTTTATATATTTTATAATTCACCAGCACTGTTGTTTAGCGCCATTCTAAGTCACTTTGGTACATTCAGTACATGCCACTTTATTGTTTATTTGGCTTTCCCATTTACAGTCCCCGTTTCACGTCCCCTCCCCACCCCCCCCCCCCCCCGATTCCCCTGTTTATTTGTTTGCGAAGCTATTTATGGGTTAATATTTATTGCGCTACACTATTATGACGAGTAATTAGTCCGCTCCTCCCTGATTTGGGAGTGTATATTAGGCCACACTGACCATTCCGTTTTACTCCTCCCCCTTGAGAAAGCACGCTGTGACGCGCGAAACGTACGTCGGGGTAGCGTGACATCAGCACGTTGACGATCACGCGGTGCTGTTTGGAGGCAAGGTCCGCTCCGGTTACTTCCCAGGGCTGCAGCTGTTCACACGCATACACATACTGTATGCTATCAGGTCGTATACTTACCCTGCTGTATGACTTATTCTGTTCCTACTGGTAGTCATAAGCATTGTTTTGCTGCCATAGACTCTGCATGGTTTGTTTATTGCTCATACAGCCCTGTACATAGCTTGTGTAGGACTGTATATCAGTGCATAGCACTATTGCTATTGTTTATGCTATTTAGGCTTTAAACATTATAATATACTGCCTCAAACGCATGGGGATTTTATTTATGCATTTTTATGGTGTTTCGTCGGGTTTTAACTTTATTGGTTTAATAAAACCTTATTATTTTTGTGTACTTGAGTGTGACCTTTTGCGGTTGACCCCACTGAGGGGTTTGGCTATTTTTGGCTTCTATTGAGTTGACACTACTAGTTTTAGTGTCACCTATTTAGAGTGCAATTTCTGGGGGCTTTTAATGATCCTTTGTGATCATTTATCTGTGTGTTCTATGCTACTCTCTACCCCATGCACCAGGTAGTTCTTTATGTTGTTGTTGTCTGTTTGGCGAGCAACGTGTTTTTGTGTATTTCAAAATTACTATTATCCAGATATGGATAATAGTGCATTTGCCCATTTAAAATAAAACATAAAGAAGCAGAAATAAAGTAAATAAAACTTGCACTAACCCCTGTCAGCCTGCCACGATGAAAGACGTCCTCTTCATCATCATCACCGTCCATGTCCTCTGTTGCCAGAAGCAATACAATAAAAAATACAATCTAATGGCCCCTCTCCCCTTAATCACCTAGTGGTTAGTAACCGCTATAGTAATTAAGGGGTTAACCCA